>NC_038042.1:40641705-40726984 GCF_002211085.1 Panicum hallii
ACCAGTCTTGTGGTTGCGCGGTTGTCCCAGGTTGTCGCTCTATGAACCGGTCCTTATGGAGAGTGGCCAACCAAGCACTAAGCACCGTGCTGGCCCCCTAAACCATGTTTCTAACAAAAACATCTTTTAAGGATGCACAAACCACTCAAGCACACAGCACAGAGGGTCGGCTCCAGAATTAAGTTGCATAAGACCATTAATCAAATTAATTAAAAAGGACCAAGATTTGTTATAGCGCAGCAACCTAGCACAACTAACCAAAAATGCAACCCATAGGATATATATAAGGATATAAAAGTGGCTAGGAAATCCTTATAGGCATACAGAATTAAAATGCAGTATGAAAGTGTATTTAAAAGTGATAGGAGGTTCATGTTATACTTGCCTTCCTCGTACTCTCCCGGCTGCTGCTCAAACTGCTCGGAAGACGGCTGCTCCTGGTACTGCTCCAAAGGCTCCGCGTCTACTCACGATCGTCGAACATAGTCCACACATACACACATGCACAAACAATAGCAAAAATATAAGAAAACAGTACAACATTACATAGAAACAGCACTTAAAACTAGTCTAAAGCTATCCTACGCGTTACAACGATCGCGTGCATATAAAGAACACCTAAAACGGAGCTAAAACGCGAAAACTGCGCTTAAAACAAGATCCAGGGACCTAATTGTAAGAAAAACAGGACTTCCAGGGGCTTCTGGGCAAAAACCGAGGACCAAAACGTAAATAAAGCATAGACTCAGGGGTTAGCACGTGAAAACTCCAAAACTAGGGCTAAGAAACAATTTCTAGAGAGCTCGGGGTGTTAAACAAGAAGAAAAGGACCTACTTGTAATTATTTTTGACTCACGGGTGGACGGCGGGTTGATTCCCAAAAAAGGCAGGGACTCTTTAGCAAAAGGGGCGGCTGAAGCGGTATGATCTGTTCTGGATCGCTGGATTAAGATCGGACGGCTCAGATTAGATCCGCTAAGTGAAGGGGTACGCGTGGATTCCGTCCGTTGGATCCAGATCCGGTGGTCCTGAACTACTCCCATCGCGATCTAATCTCGGGCACAGGATGCAGATCGAAGGGCTCACGGCGAAGGGGTATGCGGTTTCTATTCCGGTCCGTAGATCTTGGATCGGGTGGCCAGAACGGAAGGGGAACGGAGACCGGGACCTGTGGCGGCGATTGCTCACCGGAGCACGGCCTCCACGGCGGCGCCACGCCGGAGATGCCCATCTTGGCCGTCTGGGCCTCATCCAGCACGAGATCAGGTTCTGGGGAAAGCTGACAGCGTGGGCAACTTATCCGAGCGCTTGGCCCGAGCCTACGGTGGCTAGGAAGGTCCGCCCGGCGGTAAAAGCGGCTCGGTGCGACGGCGGCCATGGGCGGACGGCGGTTCGGTCGCTAAGGGGGGGCTAGAAACCACAACATCAACGCAGAGGACCCGGGAACGCTGAGGTGCTCACCGAGGGGGAAAAGAGGGACCGGGGGCGGGTCGAGACCGACGGACCACGGCGGAGCAGGGTGCCTCCGCTAAGCTTCACGGGCGGCGGCGGCGGCGGCGGCTAGCGCTTGCGGGCTTCGGTGGCTGAGCTCCAGGGCGTGCGGGGAAGCCACTTAAGGGCCACGGGTTAGCTCGGGCGCGCGTACCTGAGCTGGCGCAAGAATCCCGGCGGGGATCGTTGCACGCGGGGGAAACGGATCAAGCGCAACTACCCCGCGTAGCGCTGGGTCTGCGGCGAAGCTTCTGGAAAGGGGGCTCGGTCGCAAGCAGGGGTGCGGCGCGGGTGCGAGGCAGAGGGAGGCAGAGGGAGGCAGAGGGGCGGGCCCAGGTTGCCAAGGTGCGGCCGGCGGGGCGGGGGTCAGCGGAACAGAGGGCAGCGCGAGCGGGGAAGAGGAAAGGACTGACGGGTGGGGTCGAGTGGCCAGCGAGAGGGAGAGGAGAGGGCGCGTGAGCGGAGAACGGCGCCGGCAGATGGGCCCGAGCTGACAGAGAGAGAGGAGGGGAGAGCGGGGAGCGCTGGCTCGGGTTAAGGGGAAAGGTGGGCCGGGGCGCGGCCCACGCGAGAGAAGGGGAGAGAGGAAGGGTGGAGCTCGGGCTTGGCCCACGCGGGGAAGAGGGGAAAGGGCCCGAGGAGGGAGAGGAGAAGGAAGTGGAGAGCTGGGCTGGGCCAAGGGAGGGTTGGGCTGGCTCTTTCTTTTCCCTTCTTTTTCCTATTTCTTTCCTACACTCAAACATTCAAACCATGCCATTTGAATTCAAATAAGTTTGAATTCAAACCCAACACAATTAAAATAATGCACCAGCATGAATGCACAATCAAGTTGATCTTATGATTAATTTTATTTTCCTGTGTTATAAAATTACGTTAAATGCGATATAAATTAAGGAAAAGCATGGAAAATTTATTTAAGCCCAAATAAATTCATCAAAATTAGGGAAAATACCTTAGGGTGTTACACATACACAAGATCAAACATGCACACTTTATATTAGAATTTAGTATGTTTATAATCCTAATACCTGAATGTCACACAGGGACTCCACTGTAAAGCCAAATTAACTTTCAAACCATAGCTCAAATGAAAACGTGCCCAAAAGCAAAAATGTAGAGTTTAGCAAGATCTACAACTTTCCTTTAAGATTCAGCTTCAAAAGAGTTAAGGATTTGAATCTAATTTAAAACTTGGTAAAAGTTTAAACTTCGGAGATAACCTATTTAAATTCTACACTCCAATTGAATCCTTAGGGTAGTTTCACTTCTCACCGAGATTTAAAAGTAAGTACTTGCTTCTTGCAAAACAACCCTTTACATAATTTGATTTTTACCTACCATTCTCACCCATTTTGCACCAAAGGAGTTAAATTTTCCAGAATTACACAAATACCCTTTTCCCTTTGCATTCAAGTTTTAGCACACATACAAAAGATCAAACATACGCACTTTATACTAGAATCTAGTGCGTTTTAATCCTAAATACCTGAATATCACACTACAGGTGAGGGGTGAGCTCAATGGCAGCGGCGGCTGCGCGTCGCAGACTTGCAATTCGGTGCCCAGGGGATAAGAATGCGCTCCGGTTGTTAGGTTCGAGAAATACAACGCCGTAGCCTTCGCCCTTCGGCGTGGTTGCGCTCTGGTACGGCACCGAGCTTTGTGGCGCCAAGGCATGGAGAAACGACGCCAAAGAAGATGGCGCCATTCTCTCCCACATCATCTTAGGCCTCCACCTCACAGTCAACACACAACGCCAAATACCGCGGCGCAGTGCCGTGCCCTTACAGCGCCAAATATCATGGCGCCCGGAAAAGGGTCCATTTTTGCATATAATTTCTTCGTGGATACACATGTAATAAACTTTTACAAAAAGGCTAAAATGCAAAAAATGGATTGCCAGGGTCCGGTGCCAAATGCCCTCTCTGGACCAGCCGCCATTGCAGCCGGTACTGATGCTTGCATTAGTACAGCCTACAAGAGCAGCTAGTTATTTTGGTCGGGACTGACAGGCTGTTTTCTAGTAGTGCAACGTGCAACCGGCGGTCTGGCACACTACTCTACACCAAATGTGGCTCGAAAGTCAATTACAAGACAATTTCACTACTAGAGAAATGGGATTTAATTCTGCCTTGCGCATAGCTTCTTTACCACCGTATCTACATAACACATGTGACTTTAGATGAGGAGAACATGACGCTCATGCATACGATCATGATTGGTGCATGGCATGGAGAAGGAGGAGTCAAGCAAGTGTGTCCAGGTCAAAAAGGAGGTTCAAGGCTAATTCAGTTTGAGTCGCCAAAGTGGAGGCCCAAAGCAATTCAAGTTTGAGCCCATCTCGGAGTCCACGAGCAGCACACACAAAAAATGACGCCCAGGTTACATACGGAGTCCATTTTGAACATTCTTTATATGGATGTAAAGGGAACTTTATAGAGCTTCCAATAGCACCGGTCCCACATCAAAATTCCATTTGAGTCGACAAGAATCGTCGAAACAAGTGAACTTCCAGAATCTATCAGGGTGTTGCACCACAGTCTTTTGGGCCATTGGCCCGTGTATCGTGTTGAAGCCCATAGAGGCGCATCCAGGGGGTCATTCACGACCTAACCCTCATATATTCAGTAGCCACCGCTATATTAGGTTTTGAGTTTTGTTTAATTCTAATTTTCCATTGAGAAACTGACTTCTTTCATTGTAACTGTGACGTCGAGTCTTTTTGCTGTGAATCAGGGCTCCCGTTCTTGTTCTACACCACTGTGGCGATTAGTTCTTTTGTGTTCAGATCCTGAACCCCATATTGATCTTTGCTTCATATACATCTGCAATTTCAGATTGCGTGTTTATCCTTTCTTGCTTGTATTCTTTGATTCGCTTGCAGGGAATAACCAACGAGCAGCGGTGTAACGGTTGCAGGGGTTCGAATCGTGTCTGATTAGAAGCTTGGATCGCCAACGTCGAGTTCTCCACCAATCGAAACTATCATACCTATCGGAAGATCGGACCAGTGCGACATCACTAGATGTGATGCTTTTCTTTTAAACTAACTCGTGAAGGATCCTTTAGTCTTGGTTGATAACCCCAACCGGAACTAAAGGACCCTTTAGTTCCGGTTGGAGTTATCAACGAAGACTAAAGGGTCACTTTAGTCTAGGTTGGTGTTACAAATCGGGACTAAATACAGAAGACTTTTAGTCTAGGTTATTAACACCAACTGTGACTAAAGGGTGCTTTTTAGTCGGTATTAATAACCGGGACTAAAAGTCCTCTGTCGTCCATAAACTTTAGACCCGAGACTAATACTAATAGGGACATTAGTTTTGGATCTAAACTCTAGCAAGACAGATGCGGAGGATGAATAACCGAGGGTAAAAGTCTTCTGTCTTTAGTCCCCGTGATCTGGTCTGGCCTATTGGAGTTTGAAAATATGTATGCACATCTTTACCTATTTTTAAAGGAAGCACCTCTAATTTTGGTTTGGTCTGCCATGTGTCACTATCGAGGTGGTTCTTTAGTTCCAAAATATGCATTGATTTTTTAGTTTTAATCCTGTTCGGTTTCATCTGTCACCCCTTGACCCGGTCTGGCGTCATGGGCTCGTACGCCTCGCGTCCGGCTCGCTTTTCCCGCACTAGAAGTTGTATAGATGCGGCTCCAGCTCAGATCGGGAAGGAGAGGGCAGAGGGGATGGTCTGTTGGAGGTGGAGCAGCTGTGCAGTTGAGAGGAGATGGAACAGCTGGCTGATTGGGAAAGCAAAGCGATCTGATGTTGGCGCTTGTTGGATATAGGGGAGGAGGTGGTACTGGTAGTGCTGATTTGCAAGGCAAATCAAAGTCTGCTGTTTGGGATTCGTAGAAGAGGAGAGCTAGCTGCTGTTGCTATGCTACAGCTCGTTGATCTGCTCTTGCTTGCACTGCAGGGAGAGAGATCGAGAGATCAGGGAGGTGGAGGGGTGAGCTGTTGCAAGCAAGAACAAAGGAGGAAGAAGCCAGATTGGAGGCGAGAGGGAGCATTATTAGCTCAGAGCTGAGGAAGATCGAGAACATGTGCTGCTGTGGTCCTGAGACTGCAGTTGCTGTGCTCTTCGCTGGAGAGGAAAGGGAGTTGGAGAGGAGTACCACGGCTTGATGTGTGCTGCACTGCTGCTTCGGGTGGAAGAAAGAGCAGAGAAGGAAGGAGACGACAGGTGACTTGGTGAGTGGCGGCGGCGGCGGCAGGAAGGAAAGTGAGCGGATGGATGAGGGTAGTTTGGGTATAAATATAACTTAGTTATACTTAGAGTTAGGTTAGATTGACATTGGATGGGCCTAAATTTGGTCTAAAATAAATTAAGCTCACAAAATTTGGTGCAAATGATTTAGACTATTTGTACAATCTAATTGTTTAGAAAGAAAATCATTCAAAGAACCAACCAAAATATTTTCATTTGCATTGTTTATACTCAATTTGTATCCGGATAGGATAAATAAATGGTCTAAAATTGAAATTGAAGATTAGATCAAATAGCAAGATTAGAACAAAACTGAAAATCTTTAAATGAATAGAAATCTTCATTTCTATGGGACAAATTACTATTGCATAGTAATCTTTCCTTACTTTACATTTCTATGGGACACCCCAATGGCCCAATTCCTCCGTTCCACAGCATGCACGGTAGAGACCGATGAAGTCGCTGTACCGCCAATGCCCTCGTCCTAGACCACCAGTCTTGCCGCCGGCCGGCAACAATCAAGGTTTCCACGCGCTGGACGGAGGCTGGCCCGGCCAAAGAGAAGCGCTCGAGCGACCAGACCGAAATGCCTGGTTGGCTTCTGCCTATGTTTAGTGGGCCCACGTGGCCCCCACCAAAGCCAAAAAAGAGTAAACTACCAGGGTCAAACCGCCCGGACAAGGGACAGCCATTGTCCAGCAACAAAACACCCGGTCCGTCGCCAGCAACGTGCGTCGTGCGCGCCTCGATCTCCCCCCTTCCCCGCGACGAGCGCGCAATTGCCCCCGCCTCTAACTTTTAAGCGCCATCCAGGCCACCAGCTCCATTTCTCTGCAGCACACCCCACCACAAACACCTCCGCCTCGAGGCTCTCCTCTCGGAGGTACGAGCGCGCGTCGTCCTCTTCCTCCACCATCTCTCCACCCTTCTCGATCGTACCATTCGTGTATGTCCCGTCTAATTTATTTGGTGTTGCTTGCCGGGGGAATAAGGTCACCAGCATTTTGTTGATCGGTTCGCTTCCTCTTACCATTGTTTCTAGCTAGATTAATTCAGGCGTTCTATCGTGTTTCCACTGGGTTGCTGTGTATGTGTTTGTGGTGCCAGAATGTCTGATCAGTACTTATTGATTCTTTTTTATCTGTTCTTGGAACACAGCAACATTAGAGTAGTAGCTGATAAACGATCGCCTGATATTTCAGATAACTTTTGTATTTTCTGTGCTTGAGCATACCATGATTGATTTTTGGCTATATCATCAGAGCACTACTGCTTCCTACAAACATGATTTCACAGTGCTGCAATCGAATTGTTATGTCAGAATTATTTTTTTGTCATAAAACAAGGGAATACATGTCTTGAGAACGACCTTATTGTTAGACTTGTAACAATCGTGACCTTTGCATGATATACGTCCTGAGCCCGCACCAGACGTGTGTGGACCTCTTGCCCATTGGCCTAATGGAAAATTATTGCTTGAGACTATACCGCTTTATTTGCTAACAAGTACTTCTTCGTGCATAAAGTAAAATTATTCCCTAAAAATGAAGATCTTTGATCCTATCTTTTCGTACGTGTTGCATCAGATCATTTCTGGCTTACCATCACCTCATTGAAATATTATGCACATTGTCATTCAGTTTCGATTGCACCTTCCACCATAGCATTTGACCTGAACAAGCAATAATCTTCTTAAGTTCTTTTTTTTTGTTCAAAGACCTCTTCTTTCTTTTATTAGGTCCGATAGGGCGACCCAGTAATGGCAGAAGTCCTATCAGGACCTCATGAACACCGTCTGAGCTCTGGTGAGTATGCACATAGTTAAATACAATAGGCTTTTCCTTGTTGACTGTGCTGGAGTATCATACCACTGTACTGTCTTTCTATGTCCTAATAAAAAACTTATGATATTTCGTAATATTTGAATGTGTGCATAATGGTGTTTGATTGAAAATTTAAGTTTATGGCGAACAGAAATTTCTTTGCCAATCAAGGACAATCCAACATAATTGTTAAAAGTCAAATTTAGTATGTGCAATGAAACTGTTTCAGAGTTAACTTTTTGTAGAAACGCTGTTTGCAGCCTTAGATGGACAATATGACGAGAAGAGGAAATCCAATGTGGAATACTCAGATGACGAAAAGAAAGCCATGATCGTGTGTCTGAAGAAGAAGGCGATGAGCGCCTCACAGAAGTTGAGGCATTCCATGAAAAGGGGGAGGAAGAGCAGCAAGGTCATGTCCATCTCAATCTTGGATGAGCGCGATCCTGAGGAGGTGCAGGCTGTGGATGCCTTCCGCCAGCTTCTAGTACTCGAAGAGCTGCTACCATCGCAGCATGATGACTACCACATGATGCTGAGGTGTGTGATATAGTAATGGAGCATCCTGTTGTATGATTGCATTTTAACGTGGAGCAGTATTGCTGAAAGTTGTGATGATATAGGTTTCTGAAGGCGAGAAAGTTTGATATCGATAAGGCAAAGCAAATGTGGTCTGATATGCTGAAGTGGAGAAAGGAGTTTGGTGCAGATACCATTGTCGAGGTAATTACAGCTTCCACAGAGTTTGATAAAACTAACATATCACTTTGATTGATACTTTCTCATCAATACTTACATGTTAATTCATAAATTGTTGTCACATTTTCTTTTCTATATATAATGCCATCTTAGGAATTTGAATTCGAAGAAGCTGATAAGGTGGCACAATGCTACCCTCAAGGTTACCATGGGGTTGATAAGGAAGGCAGGCCTGTCTACATTGAACGGCTCGGACAGATTGACGTCAATAGGCTCATGCAGGTCACCACAATGGATCGTTTTGTCAAGAACCATGTCAAGGAGTTTGAGAAGAACTTTGCTATTAAGTTCCCAGCTTGCTCAATCGCTGCGAAGCGTCATATTGATCAGAGCACAACAATTCTCGATGTGCAAGGAGTGGTATGCATCTACAAATTGGTCGGAAGTTTATTCAGTGGTTGCAATTTTACAATGAGTAACCTAAGACAAACACATTTTCAGGGAATGAAGCAATTCAGCAAAGCTGCAAGGGATCTCATTGGTATGCTTCAGAAGATTGATGGTGATAACTATCCGGAGGTAAGTCCTTTGATATTTAAACCATACTTGTGCATGCATTTTGAGCTGAGGTTTTGTAAAAGATAACTTTTCTTACCATGTCCGTTTTCTTGGTCCCAGACGCTGTGCCGGATGTTCATCATTAATGCAGGCCAGGGATTCCGGCTTCTATGGAGCACAGTGAAGAGCTTCCTTGACCCGAAGACCACTGCAAAGATTCATGTATTTTTTTCACGTTCTTTAGCTATGATTCTAGAGCTCAATTAGAAGATTGGTTCATGAGTAATGCGTTTCTATAGGTTCTGGGTAACAAGTATCAGAGCAAGCTTCTTGAGGTGATTGATGCTAGGTAAGTAGTACTCTAATTGCTAGCTATTAGCTTGACTAAACTCGTAAGCTACTTCTGTGACACACTTGCCAACGTAAGTGTACATATTTCTATTATTCAGCGAGCTACCAGAGTTTTTCGGTGGAACTTGCCAGTGCGAAGGTGGTTGCATGAAGGCTGACAAAGGCCCTTGGAAGGATCCCGAAATCATGAAGGTGAGTAATCCAATCTGGTCCTTTGACCACAACCCTGAAGTCTTTACTACAGATCACCAAAGTCACAACGATAAGGAACTAACTCAGTATCCCTACGCCACATTGATGTGAAGATGGTTCAAAGTGGTGCTGGGAGGTGTGGATCACTCAGTTCGCCCTCTTTTATGGCTGAGGAGAAAATGATTTGTGAAGATGATATCATATATCCTAAGGTAAAAATAAAAGAACCATTTTCATGTTATCATAGTTATTGAGGTCTTTAATACTACTATTTATGCCTCTCTTTTTTACTCTTTTAAAACCAAGAAACAAGCTTCATTCAACGGGGAGGCACAATTAGCTGGAAATGGTCAACTCATTTTGTCAAGGAAAATTTCTCGCAGCCGAATCGAACATCCTCAGTTGTCACCTGTCCATGAGGAACTTATGCCTACCTCATATCCTGTAAGACATTCTTTATAATTGATTTTTCAATAACATTCTATGAAACAAATCTGCTGCAAAGTTTTTAGTTAAGAGTTTTAGCAATGAAGTTTGAATCTCAGTGTACAAAATGATACGTTCTTCTTGTTGAAAAATCAGAAGCTTAAACCTCAATAATCGCAACACAGAGACAATATGTGTGTGTGCGCGTGTGTGTCCCACTTCTCATTTCTCTACAAACTTTTTCAGACCCCTGATTCACCATATTCTTGCGATGTCCCAATGGTTGAAAAGGCCATAGATGCTATTTGCAAGAGCCAGGGAACACTACCAGATGAGAAGCTCGCCATCACCAAAGGTTAGTACCACCCTAACGACTCAACAAACATTGAGAAAGTATTAGAACTCCTGTTTCCTTCCACTAGTACACTGAACAAACATTGTTGTTCATCAGCTGTTGTAGATGCCTCTACTGGATCCAACCCCCCGCTCTTTGGTAGCATCATAGGACTTGTGATGAGCATTGCAACAATGCTCCGTGTGACCCGCAACATGCCTGGGAAGGTACTTGGCGCTGCCATAGGTGGCACTAAACCGGCAACCCTCACGAAAAGTAAATCGAAAATCCAAGCGCGGCAGAGATCCAAGATATCACTAGATGCTGTGAAAGTGGCTGAAGATGTGGTATCTGCGAAGCGCCTCGCCGAACTTGAGGAGAAGATCATTGCACTCCTCACAAAACCTGCAACAATGCCAGCTGATAAGGAGGAGATGCTGCAGGCTGCTGTCAGCCGTGTCAGTGCACTGGAAGAGGAGCTTGCAGCTACAAAGAAGGTATCATCTGCAACTTACTGGAAAACCTAGTTCTTACGACACTGAAACCAACAAACTAAACCAATTTATCTTAATTTTGTATATTTCTGTATCAGAATGACCTAAACTTCGAAGTATATGATACTTTGCATATTTCTAAACCAATTAATCTGTTTACAAACTGCCTTCGACATGAGTTTTTGCAGGCCTTGCAGGAGACTCTTGAGCGTCAAGGGGAGATTGTTGCATACATTGAGAAGAAAAAGAAGAAGAAAAGCAAGGTAACCAACTGGAGAAAAAACGCATAACAAAACAAAATATGTCCCAAGTAGTACATACAATTGTGGTCAGTTCCTCTTTGAAAAAAATAATGATGTTCACTTACATTCTAATCAAATGATTTTACTAGAATTGGTCTGCAAATCAATCTGGATTTAAAACACTCGATTTATGTGTTCTGAAACTATGCTTCATCCACTACAGCGAGTTACATCCTCTCAGTTCATGAAATTAATGCTGCCCTTTGAAATTGTGCCTGCAGCGTTTGTTTCGTTGGTAGAAGCGAAAAAAACTGAATCATTCATGTCCAGGAGAAGGGCTTTTGAGTCTGATAGAAAAGAGTGAGCTGGTGTTCGCATCTGCCAGTAAACTACTGCGATTCTGATTGTAACATATAATTCTTTGATTCTTCTTCTTGTTGCAAATTATTTGTCGAAGCTGCTCATTTGTTGTACCTTACCATGTGGATGTGCTGCCAAATTGTGAATCCCACCATTGCAGTGACCAATTATGGATGGATGGACTGCTGAGTATTGTCAAATATATTTATGATACAAACTGATGACAATATGCGCTCTTTGCTACTGAACATGCTGCATGAAGTGTCCATTCTTTTACTTTTTTACATCCTAGAATTATTATCGTCAAACTTTTTAAAAATTGGCTACTAAAATGTTTACAGTCAATGCTTCATGAAAATTATATGCTTCTAAGTGGTCTGTGAAATGGCATACAAATATGAAGTATAACATTTCAGTGTTTCTTGCTATAAAGTAAAACAAATTTAGTCCGAAGTTGCATCAAGGAGAAAATGTAAAATAAAAATTATCAAAGGCTTCATATTATAAAGTTGTCTTGAAATGTTGTAAGAGTTTGATATAATTTGTTTTGATGTGTATTATTAAGATGTTGCAAAATCATTGATCTTTATGAATTTGTTCCAAAGATTGTTTTGAAATATTGCAACAGTTATTTCAATCATCGACTCAAGATGTTGGAGAATCATTGGTCTCTTTGAATTCCTTGTAAAGGTTGTTAATACATGTTGCAAAAATTTGTTTCACATGGTTCCAATTCGTCTTATCCAGAAGTTTCATAAGGACTGCTCACAATATGAGGTTCCATATATTATGAATTTGTGGCATTGCTTTGAAGGCTTATTGTTGGAAAGTTCACATTTTCACTACAAGAATTGGGCTGGAAACATCTTAAAAATTGCAATACCGCAAATTTAGTAAATTTAGTAATGACGTTACAAAATATCATAAAAGTTGCCAGCAAGGCCAAATATAGAATGTCAATTATTTTTACATGATGATTTTTGCGACAAAATAAGGTCTGCCAAAATGTCATAAACCAATCAAGGTCCCACATGTAAGTATGAGGTGAAGATGTGGAGAAAATAAATAGGAAAACTTTCACTATTTTAGCGGTCAACCTACCAAGGAATACCTCAAGGTAATAGATTTATAGGCAGGGTGTTGCCGAGATCAGGAACTCACCGGTGCACAAAACACAAGATTTGGTTCAAGATGCTGAATAGTGTAATATCTTACATCCTGTTTGGTGGTTTGTATTGCATAAATAGCTTATACATTTTGGAGGGGTCACTGTCATGCCTTATGTACTCGGGGAGGAGGGTTACATGTCGCATATCGAGGTATTCCTAGTCGGGTACGACGTAAGGAGTCTTATTGCGGTCATGCCGAGTAGTTTCCTTCCATACCGACTAGTTGTACTCATCTCCGAGTACTTTATAATAGCTTCATGAGCTAGGTACAGAAGATGTCCTATCCCTATTCTGGGGTGATCCATGCCACATTAGTAGTCCCAATGATAATAGTTTGACAAGCCCTCAAGATCTTCGTAGTTGAATCTTGCAGGCAACTGCGTACTTTCAGGGCATCTCAAGTTCTTCTGAACTTCAGCCAGAATATGTCCTTGCAAGTACCTTCAGGCTGTCACGAAGCTATAAGATGCTCATGCTACTGAATAGCGTAATACCTTATGTCCCGTTTGGTGGTTTGTATTGCATGAATAGCATAGATGTTTTGGAGGGGTCAAGGTTACAAGTCGTGTATCGAGGTACTCCAAGTCAGGTACGACCTAAGGGGACCTATTGCAGTTATACCGAGTAGTTTGCTTCTATACCGACCAGTTCTACTCATATCCGAATACTTTATAATAGCTTCATGAGCAAGGTACAGAAGATGTCATATCCCTATTCTTTGTAGTCGAGTCTTGCAGGTAACCGAGTACTTTCAAAGACATCTCGAGTTCTTCTGAGCTTCAACCAGAATATGTCCTTGCAAGTACCTTCAGGCTGTCATGAGGCTATAAGGTGCTCAGGCCGCTGAATGGCGTAATACCATACGTCCTCGTTGGCTCCAAAATTTTGCAGAAATATTTATAGAAGGAAAATGAAGCCGATGGGATCCAGGGAGAGCCATTCGAGTCAAAGCTATCAGGAGATTCCGGTCAAAAATGATGTGGCACTAGTCAAAAGCAACATGGACTCGGTCAAGGAGCGAATGGTTGCGGTTCAAATCGGACTGGGAAGACCACGTCGTCATAAGATTCTACTAGAGTCCGATTTCATTTAGGAACTTTGTAAATATAGTAGTTATCTCATTCGAGTCAAGTTTAGCGTGTCGTAATCAATTAGGAGTCTATTTTTTTCAGAGTATAAATAGGAGCAGTCAGGGTCCATACGAAGAATCATCAATCAATACAACTTTTCTTGGTATTTTACCAAAACCCTAGGAGTAAGAGTAGTATACTTTTTTCTTGGCGAATTCTTTAGCAATTAGGGCTGCATCGGATCGATCTCTGGCTTGTTGGTAAGTTTGTATTTATTGGATTCTCTAGGCCTTAGCTATTGGTGCATTGTTGTAGTTTCATCTAGTTTAATCTATTAGTTTATTGATTTCTATCAAGTTCTTGTAAGGCTGCATTGTTCGACCTCTTGCTAGTTCTTAATAGATTTCATAATTTATCTAAGCTCTCATCTAACTTTTTCATACAGCAATTTGATAGCTGATTTCTTCATTGATTTTCACTAAAAATGTCCGGTTATCTTTAGTCCTGGATTTCGTTGTGGGCAATCTTATCGGCTAGTTCATTTGCTCTAATTTTATTATCTCAAGCTGTCTCGGTTAGGTCTGATCCTTGAATAATAATGTTAGGACAAGTCTTATCAGATAGATTTGCTTACAAGATAATGATGATATGATTGCGATATCTTGATAGCACCAATCGACTCTTTTGACCGATTTTGAACTTAATGATAAGTATAAATTCAGATATAATTGGATGCATCAGCTAATTATACTCGGTTTGTCGCACTACTGTTAGCGTTGTTTCGGTTAAGTCCAATTCGACTAATGGTGATGATAAATTTAGTTTAGTTAAACACATATATTTAATTATGAATATTTTATTATTAATTTTTGCCTTATCACGAATCGGCATTGTAGCCGATGAATGGATATAAGTATGGGACATCCTGGCTGATGCCCTCTTTGGAACTCTTCGGAATCCTAGCTGATGTGTTCCTTGTTATTTACTGATTAAATTTCTTTTTCCTTGTCAATTGCAGGTCAAATTGACTAGCACGCCCCGAACCTAATTTGCAGGACCTGCACTGGAGATGAGCAGAGCTCCCACTCCTTAGTGTGTCGTGCTCCGCAAGACTCGCCATTCGATTTTTGCGGCAATACGCTTTTTGGCACGCCCAGTGGGACACGATAGTAACTTCTTCACCATGCCTGAAGACCATGATCCTGAAGACATCATTGAGGTCACCATGGAAGATCTCAATGATGAACAGAAGTAGCTGATAGAAGCCAACAAAGATGCATACATCAAACTTTGATCGGAGTCCTTCAGCAAGATCAGAGGCAAGGTGATTCAGAAGAGCCAATTGCCGAATCCATCTGTCACAATAACCAGTGTGGATAGATTGGTTGAAGCATCTGACATGCAAAGCTTTCAAGATACGGTCGATGTGGCCATTCATCACGCGCTGGTCAATCAGTCTGGTGTCTTGGTCAATACGCTGACCAATCTGATTAGACAAGTAGCTGGTGGGCTCTAGAGTAGCAAACGGGTCCTGCATACTTTCCAGTGGGTCCATCGGCATCCATTTACAAAGGAAAAGGTTTACACAGGGAGGAGCAAGTGCCGCCGAAGATGCCACCTCCGATACCTGTTGGGTATTTTAACGACTGTGAATAAATCCCGCAAGCGCACGGATACTGTTGTAGCTTTCACCTCAAAGTATTCCAAGGGTTAACGAATCCAAGGGAACATGAGTGTATATCTATGACTCTAGTATCCAAGGACAACCAACCAGAAAAGGTAGGCGAAGGGTAGAGACGATTCCTAGGGATAACACTTAGATAAGTTAAAGGTCGATATCTCGGTAAAAACTCGCTTCGGGCACCAGCTTACTCCTAGTCTGCTATGAGACTCTGGCCAACGGCTCTACGCTATATCCAAACATGGAGGATTACAAAGGACCAACAGGGCTATCACCACCTGTGGCCTATCTCACAAACTATGGAATATAAGGCAAACAAAGGATAACCCTTAGCCCAGATGCCACGTAAGGGCTACTGGTTACTACTACAGTCTAACTACGTTTGTCGACCCATAGCAAACTATAGCACTCCGTACAAATACAGAGCAACAAACCTACGAGTAAGAGAACTGATCTCACTTATACATAAGCACTATACCAAAGAAGGAATCATGAATACGAAGTTACTTTACTCAAAAGGAAGCCAGCATCCATAGAGGTACATAATCGGAGCAGAGTGCTGAGGAACTCTGCTCTCCACTGAGCTACTACCTCTCTTTCCCCCTATTCTAAGCACTTGCCTAGGCAAAGCTTCGCCATGGAGTAGAGCGCTACATCGTCAACTGAAGGTGTTGATGGTCTTGGTGGTGTGTTGAATGGGGGGGCTCTAGTCCTCCTTATATAGTCCTCCAAGATCGGTTTCTGGCAGGGTAATACATGGAAACCTTGTGAACCGCCTTGGGGAGAGTGCGGGGGATCTTCCCGCCAAAACTGAGAAAGATGGGAGGCCGTCCAGGTTCGGGCGATCCTAGGCTCAGCCGACCCCTCGGTGCCACCTTTCGTTTGGGACACTGCCAGATGAGTCCCCATGAGGGTAAAGGGTTGTTGGTGGTATGTTTAGGCGGCTTCCTCCTATTTGTGGGCCGTTAAATTCATGTGCCTACCTCTGATTTGTCGGAGGTATATTTTATGGCCTCTTGGATTGATTTGCTTCATGATACGGGCTCTCCAATTCTCGTGCTCGCATAGAATGCTCCGAAATGTTTGTTTTCCTTTGTTTAAGCACAGGTTTCCTCCGTATGCAAGTGTCACACCCTAAAATATTTAATTTTAGGGTGTGAATCTCTTTTTGAATGTGTTCATCCATCTTTAAGGTTTTTGAGAATTTTTCAGATTTTTCTAGCGATTATTCTCTTTTTCCGTAGAGCTAATCCATTTATTGGAAAGTTTTGAAAATCTTTTTCTCAAATTCCAAATATTTTATTTGGATTCCTCGTGTCCCAAATTACCTTTCGAGTTTTCCTCAGAATTTTTGGGATTCTTTTGGATATATTTTTCATGGTTAAAAATATTTATCTAGACTTTTCTAGATTTATTTTAATCCTGAAAACATCTTTTGGAAAATGAATTCTTTTTCTTTTCATCTCGAGCTAGATTCAACTTGTTTTGGTTTTAGTCCAGCATAAATCCTAGAATCGTGCCACGCATAAGCTTAAGCTTGGCCACCGCCCTGATCTCATCGTTCGTTGCTTTTCCATTGACAAAAAGTAAATCAAAAGCTTCTCCTTGAAGTACCGAAGTGAACACCCATGTTTTCACCTTTCACCTTTCCTTTCCGAAGCTTAATAGCTCATCAAAGCTACCTGATCGACACTCACCATCGATCGCCTTCCTTCACCAAGTTGGAGTAATCTAGAAGCTTTCCCGCTTCCCCTTTCTTTCTTTCTTTCTTTATCTCCTCGTAGTCAGACCGAGCCGTTTCTTTGTTGTCCATCCTTTTAACTCTATCCTCTCCAACTCCCTAAGATGCCCCAATGAGTTTCTCATTCTCTAATCTATCCTTGATCAAATCACGCTTGAAAAGGAGCCATAGCTCGATTTCGACGTTTTCCGACGATGCTCCGGTGTCGTAAATGCAAGCTACAGCAACCTACGTCGTTGCTACATGACCTTGACCTTTGACTCGCCAAAACGTAAACCTGATCCGACCCAGTTCAGCCATCAACATCCGTCTCCTCTCTTTTTTTCCTTCCTCAACACGACAGCTATGTCATGCCAAACTCAGCTTTCTTGTGCGTGCTTGCTAGGATTCATCGATCGAGTCTGATCTGGCCACACATACCCGACCTCATCGTATTCTTGTATGTCACCTGCAGACCGAGCTAGTTGTTTGCTACGTGCCATTTTGGTTTCATTCGAGACTGGATGGCTCACGTTGTTGTCCTTAGCGTGTGCGTCATGCAAGCCTGGCAATCCACTCTCTATGAAAGGATTTGTACAGCCCGCTCGACCTTTCTCTATCTCTATCTCTCTGTCTCGTTCTATCCATGGTCAATCCTCTGTCTCGACCGGCCCATCGGTTTGCGCTGGTCCGGTTCCACCTCCCCGTCTTTTCTTCTTTCCACAGCCCAGTTCGGTGTTCCAGGCCAGCACCAACTGAACTTGCTCAGCCAGGCCAGGTTCAACTCTCGACCCGTGGCCGAAACTATTTGGCCCACACCCGAACCTATCTCGGTCTAACCCAACCCGTGCACGGGAGAGCTCGGACTCCCCGCACAGCACCCCAACCAGGTTAGCCCGGTGGCATCAGCCTAGGCCCCCACATCCCCGCGTCTCCTGCCTCATCTCGTGGACATGATTGGGCCGGCCTACCTTGTAGTCGCTTGAGTCCAGGTGCTGCCCGCACGCTGCCTGCAGTTCTGGTGCAGCACGCTTACATCGGCCGCCGCTGCTTGTGCTGAAGCTTACGCGCCATGCCAGGGCTTCTGCACCCCTATAAAACCCACCCGAGACCCTTTGCATCGTTCCCTGCTACCGCCCCTTCTTTTCCTCTGCAGTGCTGCGCCCAGGCCTCCCTGTTGCCCTGCCGCTCACGACGCCATCTGCTCGCGCCCCCCTACTGCTCGCGAGGCACCATGAGCGCCGTCGCCCTGGCCCCCTGCTGCTAGCTGCCCGTGTGCCTGCCCAGCGCCGGCCCCCTCCTGTACGCCGCTGCACGTTCCCTTGCCGCGGCCCGGGGGCACCCCACCTGCCTGCGCCGCTCCCTTGTGCTGCACGCGACAACTAGGAGTGCCCCCCCTCGCAACCCTGTTGATGCAGCGCCTCCCCGCCCTGCAGCTCTGCACCCCTTCTGCTCGGCCCGCGTGCCCCTGCGCTGTACACCAGCCCTCCTGCATCACCACCACGACATGCAGCACCGCCACCAGGAGAACCAGCCACGAATAGAACACAGCCGCCTCCTTCGCGATCAGATTCCGGCCGCCACAGTGCATCTCCACCATGGGTAAGCGGTAAAATCGAATCGCCTCATCATCCTCTTTCTTTTCTCCCGCTTCCCAAATCCTATCATGCCCTAAATCACCGGGAATCCGGCAAATAGTACCCGCAGGTCCTCCATGGGGTCTGTTGTGAGCTTTTTGCAGATTAGCCCCCAAGGGATCATGTAATTTTCTGTTGTTTTCTTGTGTCTTTCAAAATCTGCAGAAAACCCCCTAGTAGTTTAGATCTTTTCAACTCAGCCCCACCCATGGTCTTTTATGGATCTAACCCTAGCTTTTGATCAATTTTCGAGCACTATTTTCTGAGTCTTGTAAAAATAAGCAGCTAGTCCTTTGCGTAGTTTCCGCGTTTTAGATCTGTTTAAACCCGTTCTTGTTGCAATAGTCTTGTTATAGCGTAAGCTATCGTTTAGTAGTCTCGTTGTACCGTAGTTCCTACTTTAAAATTAAATATAGATTTAATTTGATTAATGTCCTCTCATTTAGTTTTTCTAAATAAAATCCAATTAAGTCTTTACTCCAATTTTCATAATTAATGTTAACTTGATTAATATCAACTTAAATGTGTTTGTAATTTAATTTGTTTAGTTCAACACGAACCATAAAGTTCGACGTTTACATGCTCTCACCAGTTTCTTTTCTAATTAATTGTTTAATTAGTGTAATTTATACATAGAGAATTATAAATAAAATTTGACTAAGTTCTACTCCATTTTTACAGATACAAAATATAATATGAATTAATCATAATAAAGGATATTTTCTTTCAAATATCATTTACATTTGTTTTCTAAATTAAAATAAATGAAGCTTATAGTTCTGTTGTTGTCTTTTATAATATAAATCTTCCGATAGCTGTTTTTTTCGACTGTAGCTCCTTTTTTCACGTTTCTTGTGCTCTCGTGACTGTTGCAATGAGCCCTATCCTTTAGTAAGCTCTTTTTAAGCTTTCTTTTTATTTGGTGTATTTGTTCTTAACTATTCTTGTTTGTTTGTTTGCTTGTATGTTTGGGCCCGATGCTTGTGTGACATTAGAAGGAGCGCAACCCAAGAGCTTTGAAGATTAAGAGTTTCAAGAACCAGAGTTGAAGACTCTGAGCAGCTATTCTCTAGAAGAAAGGCAAGTGTTTCCTTGATCATTCTTTTATCCTAATAATCACAATAAACACAACTTTTCTTTATGCAGGCATGTGTCTTAACTTTGATGGATCCTAATTAAGGATATGCCTAGTCTTTATGATCATTCCTTGTCAACCTGGGTTTTATCTTCTTGTTGGGTACTTCTGCTTAGTTGCTATAACTGGTTCTGGATTGAGAATAATTTATAATTATGATGACAACAATGATGATACTACACCTATTTTATCCATGTTCACGGATAACTTGTGTTGTTAATCACAAGATCATATATTTAATCGGAACATGTAGAACCACCTAGGAAAATAATGCAACCACAATACTATATGGCTCTGATCTTGGCTAATTAATTAGAGACTCTAGGTTGTAACGATCTTACCGAAAGGGCAAGAGGGGTTGCATCGTCGGGGTATAGCTCGGTCCTCTTGAGGCTTTGATATGTGGTCCTTGGCTAAGACACTACCTCACTAGGGAGAGTTATGACTGCTTTGACTTGAAACCTTAGCGGATTGTCATAAGTTAGGGAATCTTTGTAAAGGCCTTGTAGTGAATACCTAGCCACACACCTCGGAAGTGTTTAAGAGGCTCGTGACCTCGGGCGACATGGGAGACACGAATTATGGGTAAAGTGTACAACCTCTGCAGAGTGAAAACTGATTGTGACAGTTCAATTACTTGTGAGCTAGGCATATTATTTGTTAGTGTGAAGTATGTGCTTGTTAGTGTAAAGCTCATGTGTGTTTATGTGAAGCTTTTGAAAAATTAAAGTGCAAGTAAAAAGGGTATTTTTGTAATTATGGAAAAACTAGGGTGGTTTTGCAAACATGTTTTTTTTCTTACTTTATGTCCTATAAAAATATATATTTATCCAAAAAGTTGCATTAGAAATGCATGTGTTGAATTGTATAAAAATTTGGGTAAAATGGTGAAAATAGGGGTATTTATGTAATTTTATAAAAGTACAAGTCCTTTTATGCAAGTATTTGATTTACGAAAGTAAATTTCAAAGTTACTTAGGGCTAAAATGTAAAAGATGCAAGTCATCATGACATGTCTATCCAATCATTATGACGTGTCTATCCCGTCATCATGATGTGTCATAAATGCTTGCATTTAGGTCCTAAATGTTATGAAAATACACTTTTTAGGACAAAGGTAATTCAAATCCAACTTTTGTTCAAAACTTCACGTGTAAAGATATAAGTTTTGATTTTTTGAACTTGGGCCCTAAAGCAATGTTGTAGAGTTTGAAAAACTCTCCAACTTTCGTTTTGTACATTTCTTCATTAGGGTTTTGGATTAATGTGAAATTATGCTTTACAGAAAGGTCTCTGCAGTTTTCTGAATTTGCGCATAAGTCCTTGGGAGTATTCCAATTCCCCTTCTCCTCTGTTTCTCTTCTCTCTGGCACCTTCTTTTTCCCCACCGCCGGCGTCATTTCTCTGGCCCTATCCTTATCCACCCCCCCTCTCTCTCCTCCTCCACCCGGCTCGGCACAGGGGCGTGCAGGAGGCTGGCGGCGCGCTGGAGCGAGGCCGGCTCGCGGGGCGCGGCGCAGCGCGGGCGGCTGCGGCGCAAGCGGATTCTGGGCGGCGGTGGCGCGCAGCTGCGGCAGCAGGCGGCGGCGTGGAACCGGCGGGCGCGGTGCAAGCGGGCCACGGGGGCGGCTCGGCTCGGGCGTGCGAGCGGGGCCCGGCGCAGGCGCTCGAGCAGAGCGCAAGCGGCTCTGCGGGCGGCGTGCGTGAGCGGCTCTGCGAGCAGCTGGCGCAGGCACGACACGTGCGGATCAGAGTGGGCTGTGCAGGCGCGGAGCAGGCGCGGCACGCACGGGACCGGTGGCGTGCAGGAGCGGAGTGGCGCTGGCGGCACGCGTGAGCCGGCGTAGCGCGGGCAGCACTAGAGCGCGGCGCGAACGGACCAAGGGCACAGCGCAGGTGACGGCGTGAGCGGCACACGGGCAGTGCGTGCAGGGGCCATGCTCCAGGAGAGGTAGCCGTGCAGGACGACGATGTGCAGGCGTGCGTGTGCGGATGCGGGGCTCGCGGTGCTGGAACGCGCAGGGACACGTATGCGGAGGTGCTGCAGCATGGCAGCTCGGCGCGGATGGCAGCGGAAGGAGCGGCTCCGATGCGGGCAAATCACGACCCTTGCGGAGGCAGAGATGGCAAATATGGCGCGGCGAGTCGGAAGGAGAAGCTACGCAGCAACACGAGGCAGTCGAGGCGGAAACAACGCGACGCGGTTCGACGCGCAGCGTAAGACCGGCGGTGGTGGTAGACCAGTCCTGATGGCGTCACAGCAGGTGGAGAGGGCAGCGGAGTTACAGAACCCAGAGGTCCGAGCGGAATTGAACCGGCACGTTCGCGAGTGCGAGCGGAAGTGTTTTGCCAGTGGCCGACTCGGCTCGATTCGATTCCATAGGCAAGCGCGCGTGCAAGACAACAAGCCACGCGCGAGCAGGTCAAGAGCCAGGGGTGCGTGAGCAGAGGAAGTTCAACCCGTGAGCAGGAAAACCCTGAGGTTCGCGGAGGAGTTGGCATAGCGAACCCATCCGGCTCCATCGTCTTGTCCTTTGGTCCACGACATCCAGCAACTCCTTTTCCTCGCCGATCGTCCGAGCAAAACCACAATACCTCAAGAAAGCTCCTAGACTCTCTTATCGAGCTTCTTTGAATCCCTTCACCGAAACATCACCGTGGCAAAGCCGACTATCGTCGCCATGGATCACCATAAGGAATACCTCTCCGATTATCCTCCACCCACTACAATTCCCTGGCAAGCTTCTTCGTCACCCACGGAACCTCGTCACCATCGAGTACTTCTCACCACTAATCCTATTCACCGCGGGAATTCACTTTTCACCGTTCTCCTCCACAACCAAGGCTACCCCAAGGTTTGCCCTGACTCACTAAATCTTTCTAATGCCGGCGACCCCTTTGCCGGAATATCGTCGTCTTCTTTCTATTCTCTGTTTTTCCCGACCAGGGACTTAATTGCTTCGATTTAGAAAGTTCTAGGGTATTCTCTGTAAAATTTCCAAAGCTTTCTTTATTTCAAATCAGTGAACTTCTACATTCCATGGAAATTCGTAGGAAATTCATAAAAATACAAAATCAGTTTTGTTTGAATCCTTAGGTCAAAATCTACAAGTTGTATGTTGTGATTTTGAGTTGAAAGTCTTTGATTTGTGGTTTAGGTTAAATGTTAGAGAATGAATGCTTTAATTATACCTTGTGTTATATGCATGTGTTATAGCTGAAAAGTAAATCATAGGATGTATGTCTTAAGTAGAGATGTGTAAGTGTAATATCTAGTTAATCTTTTCACACGAGTGCTCATATCCCTACCATCAAGACCTTATCCTTGTCTCGATTGCCGTTTCCTTAAGGTTCTTTTCGTATAAGGATCCTTATTAAGTTGTGTGTATCTACTGCTTAGCTTATACGTCTATGCAGCTATGCTTCAGCGTCGGCTATCAGCTCAGCCGCTAAGCATCTGTTTCCTTTGAGTCAGATGTTTCTGTGTAACAGCTGTTAGCTGATGCATTTCTTTTGATATGCTTCTACCATCGGCTGGTAAGCTGATACGGTTGTTATCTTTCTAATATCAGCTACTGCCGATACGATCCTTTTGTTCTGTCCTACATCGGCTACACATAGTCGATGTATCAAAGGTATACACGCAATCTTAGAGTTCTTGCTATCGGCCGATCCAAGCCGATTCTAGTTGTTTCCCATATCGGTCAAATATGGCCGATCAATCTTTTCCATCCTTATCCACACACTTCTATCAGCCGATTTATCGGCTGAGCAATCGGCTACCCAAACCAAAGTACACAACCCTAGATCAACAAGATAGCACAGTAGACACACCTCTGTTAGGCACGACCTAAGCACATCAATCGGCTAAACCTGATGCATCCTCATCGGTTAAGGCCAAGACCAATGCACCAACCAATTAGATAGACCAAAAACATGCTGATAATCCAATTGGCAAGATCCTCCCTTGATCTATCCTTGTAACACTGTACCTTTAATATTTCTATCTCTATTAGCCGTTTTAACCTTTGGTGAAACCAAACCGGTTAATCTCTTCTGCTCATATACAGAAACTACTCATGCCGATTTCTCTTCTAAAAAGAAATCAGTAGATCTCCTAAAACTGTATAGAGAACTCCCTTCTTTATCAAATCTATTGACTGAACCCCTGTTGTTTCCAATCGGCACTGCTGTAGTCTTCAACAAATAGTCCATCTTAATTAGTTGTCCACCTAAAGCTCTATCTAAGTTTAGCTTCAGATATTTTTGAGTGTTATGTGACTAGTATGTTAAATGAGTGTTGGAGTGCAACTTTATTGTAAAGTAAAATAGTTTCATATGCACACTTTAAATGTAATATTGCATTGCATGTAGATACGGCTACTTCTGCAAACGGTACCTACAAGATCTCCCAGGAATCTGCAGAGGATATTCCTGAAGACCAAGTGAATGTCACCAAAAGATTATCGGAAGCCCCGAACCAAAGTTCGGAAGATAACAATACTAACATCTCTGACTCCAGTCCCACCAGTAAAGGCAAGCCCCGATGCATATCCCAATAATTCAATATATTACAATGTCATTATTATATTATATATCTTGCATTACGTCTAGGAGTTGAAATGAAACCCTAGTTGCATAAAATCTTAGGAATCCAATGTATTGTACCCAAGTCCTTATCGCTTAGATGCTTTGCTAAATAGGACCGGTAAAAGTCGGGTGATTTCCTGTCACTCGTGCGATATAGGAGTTGAGTGTTTACTATTCTGCAATTACTATACGGATGATGGACAGGGTCATGTGCGGCATCATGACCTGAAAGTTTACCCTGTCTGTTTCGATAAAAGTTGATAAGGTCGCAAATTATGGTAGTGGTGGCTAAGCGTTTGAAAGTACTAGCCACATGCCGCGAAATATGGTAAGCGGTAAGCCTAGTAACCAATCGCCCCGGCAAGTGGACATACCTCCCACCACTCGATCTTTATTTTATGTTCACACACACCGACCTGTGGGAGTACGGGTTTTGTAGTCGCGCTACAGACGTATGTCCTGCACAATTGGTGTGCGTACGGTCCTGCATGTCGCTTGTGGTGGCCTGTCCACGACCTGGAATGAAAGGCAAACGGTTGCTTCGGAACTATCGTTGGATTGTTCCAAGCGTGTGTGTTAGGTTTACCTTGCAAGGTTAAATTCGATTCAGAATCGTCCGCCTCTCACGAGGATTGAGACTGCTTATCCCTTTTACCACATGGAGTAACAAGAGCAATTATATGGTTATCAAAGATGACGTTTGACCAAAGATTTTACCATGCTTGAATAGCTATAGATGCTTATCTAGAATGGATAATCATATAGAATTTGGAAGCTAAAAGTTGAAATTAAGGATCTACTCTTTGTTGCTTTTCAGCTAAAAACTTTACCCATAACCAGTAAAGCCATCATAAGTCTAGTTACATGGCTAAGTATACCATGAAACGGGTAAGCCTTGCTGAGTATTAGTATACTCAGCCTTGCTAGTTATATGTTTTTCAGGTAATGTCTTTGAAGACACTACCCTTCCCCTGTCTTGGCCCGGTGCTCTTCTAGATGGTTGGTTTGTGGAATGGAATCCGTCCCCGGCCAACACTGATGATACCGAGTGATGTCGTGCCCGGGCTTAGCATGACATCCGTCTTGACGACGTGCTGTAAATCATCGCGCATGTTTTCCGCTGCCAAAAACCATAACTTTAACAGTTTGTAATGTTTTCTCTAAACTTGAAACTTCGTACTCCTTTTGGAAACCCTTGTAATGTAATTCTCTGTGATGTAAAATATGATGGTGACTGTATCTCTGGACTCACCTTCGTGTGAGGTAACCTTATTTGATCCTGTATCGGTGGTTTATCGGGACGCTACCCGATAGGCCAAGGGATTATACTGTTTGAAGCACGTTGGAGCCCTCTGGAGTGGACTCGCGTACTTGAGCCGGTATAATTCAGGTTGGTTCTGCCACACTGATATATCAGCCGTGCTCACGGTTACGAACGGCTTGGACCCTCATATGATTAATGAACTTGAAGATGAATTAAATCATGGACCATGTTTATGGTTTTGGATATGCTTTTGCAATACCTGTTCTGTTTCTTTTAATGTGGGTTTTGGTATATACTTATACCTTGGTAATCAGGTGCTAATAAAATTTGACCAACTAAAATTGCTTATTGCAGTAAGCCAGCCAGCCTTTCCTTGCTTTTGGCCTTCATGTCATATAATTTCCAATACTTGCTGAGTACCAACCATAAGTGTACTCACGTTTGTTATAATTGCTGCTCAGAAGAGAAAGTTGTCGTGATATCTTTTGAAGATGATGCTGAGTTCTAGACCTATGCAACCCCCGGTCGATTGCCTGTGAAGTTTGGAGTCTTCGGTTCTAGGATAAGCTGTATAACTCTGATTGTCTTTTAATCATTTATTTATCTTTTCATGACATTGTTACTGATTATTCACTGATGAAGTCACTATATGTATGGAACTTGATCTTGACATACATATAGTTATGCATTCAGTTTAGTCCTTTAAAACTGGGTGTGACAAAGGTGGCATCAGAGCTGTGTCGACCGTAGGATGCTAGCCTAGATAGCAATGGTCTTCCAGCGGATCCACCACTTCAACCAGCTGTCGGGCGGCCACCCTTAGGTCCTCCAGCTCTTTCTGGCGCTATTCCTTCTCTTCGCCCAACATCTTGATCTGCTGAAGGCAATCGATGAACTGCTTCTCAGTATCGGCGATCACCTTTTGCAGCTTCTCGATGTCATCTGTACGACAATACAACATATTCTTCATGTCAGTAAGTAACTCTTCTTTATAAGCTAAGAGTTTCTTAAGCTCTGCGGTGAAGACAGTGTTTCAGAACACAAGACCAACTGCTAGAGAAAGTACTCGAGTGAGGACAAGACTTGCCTTGATGCACTTTTTTCTACTCCTTGAGCTATTCTTGGAGCTCGAAGTTGGACTTCTCAAGATTACGGATGTCGTTCTTGAGCAGCCATATTTTTCGTGTCTGCTCCTGCTTCAGCTTGTCGAGCTCTTTGCGAAGATCGATGTTCTTTCGGATTTCTTCCTTGATGCGTCGATCCTTCTCTTGGAGCTCCCGGAGGCCACTCTCGATTGTCTCCAGCTTCTCAGATTTTTCTTGAGAGCGTCTGGCCACATCCTGTATAAGGGGGAAGATTGAGAAGACAAAACAACTCAACAAAGCATAATGGCAGAAGAGCAGTCATGCCTTATCAGGGTAAACCTGTACATCTCCTTGGAGATCTTCTAGAAATACCTCATGTTGTCGACCGAGAGGAGAGGATTGTCCAACAGATCGTTGGTGAAAATGTTCTCAAGTCCTCTCCCAGGCATCAACAGAGTTCTAGAGTTGCCAGAAGTACCTACAGCCTTTTCAGTTGATGGATGCTGTGCACGTGCTAGTCGAAAAGCATTCAATAAACGAAGCCTACGATCTAAGCAGTTAGCCGCAGGGGTCAGACACTTACCTGTGCCTTCCACATGAGTGGCATCGGTGGCCTCGACTTGCTCACCACCACCAGCACTGGATTCGATTTGCTGGGGCTCGGGAGGTGGTGGGCCGGGCAGAGTCGCATCCTCATTCCTGGGTGGCAGCAGTTGTGCGCTTTCCGCTTCAGGTTTCTGATTGGCGACTCGGGGGTTGGAGTAGCCGAGGTAGGCTCTAGCTCATCCAACCCCAAAGTAGATGAAGTCCTAACAAAGCAGAATTAGATATATCATCAAACAAGTAGAAAGAGCAGAAGATACATTATGAACAAGGAGCTGCACTCACAGAGAGGATTTCTTCATGGCGGGCTTCTTAAGCCTCAGTACTCATGGTTTTACAACCACGGTACTCATTACCGGTGGTGGGGTCACACCAGCCGAGGGCGTGAGATGCCCTGGCGAGGTACTCGCCACGGCAATGGTCATGACCCCTGCAGAAGTAGTCGACGGGTCCGTGCCACTAGTTTTCGCAGAACCAACACCTGCTGGAACATCATCCCCAGCAAATGCGGTCCCTACCACCTTTTGGCACTTGGGTCGGGAGGAGAAGAAGAAGGACTGCAACAAAGACAAAATAAGCATCCAACAACCACAAGACTTGACAATTCCACAAGACGGCGGTCCCATACCTGGTGGATTCGACTACGTTCGCTTTGCGCTTGCGTACCACCCGACGACCCTGAGGGACTGATGGCAAGGCTTCTACCAACTCTACAGATGATCCGGGGGAGTTGTTCTTGTTCGCCTTCCCTTCAGCTACCTTCTCCGCCAGGGGGGTCTTGCTCTCGGTTGTCTCGCCGCTGGGCAGATCATCAGACGATTGAGCCTTTTTCGCTTCAGCTACGGCGCTGGGAGAAGGTGGTATGGTCTGGGGATGTCAGATTGTGGCGCATAACTCCAATACAACACCGTGTGTCCCTGCAGAGGATTCTTAGTTAGCGAAAGTTCCAGAATAACAAAAAGTATTCCAAATAGTCGAAAGCTTACCGGCTCTGGAGGATTTTGTGTGGAGAACAGCTCCGGAATGTAGGGAACCGTGTTCACATCCAGCAGCACCCGCTTGACCCAGATGAGCGTGGCATCGTCGGTCAATTCCTCTGCGCACATCCGAGACAGGTCTTCAGCACCCATGTACTCAAAGCCTAACGTATGGCGTTGCTGGATGGGTTGGATTCGGCATTTGAAAAATGACAACATTACAGACACGCCGGTCACACCATTTCCTTATGGGCTGCTATGAGAGCTAGCAGCTCATCGACTTGGTCCATGTCCCCCATGGAGGGCTCGGTGTTCCACTCCGGCCGCAGGACAGGGGGCTTACCTGATCTTTCAGGGAGTTGGGGGGCATGGTTTCCGATGTAGAACCAATAGTTTTTCCATCCAGGGATGCTGGAGGGGAATTTGTAGGAAAGATATTTGTCACCGGCATGTTGCCTAAGCTGAATGCCCATGCCCCCTACAATGGATGAATTTTTGGAGGTAGGTTGCGGTTTTACACAGAAGAGATAGCGGAAAAGATCCCAATGGGGTTCAATTCCAAAGAAAGCTTCATAAAAGTGGATGAAAATAGCAATGTGGCAGATTGAGTTCGGGTTGAGATGATGGAGCTCAAGCCCGTAGAAATAAAGAAGGCCACGGAAGAAGGAACAGGTGGGGAGGGCCAAACCCCGTTAAGCAAAATAGTAGAATGGGACGATTTCGTCTACATTCTCCATGGGAAGAGATTGGCGAAAAAAAGGGCGCCAGTTGATGAGATCTTTCTCTTGAAGCAAAGCCTCAGAAACAAGATTCAGGAGGTCGTTATTGGAGCACTTACTATAAGTCCACTCCCCGGAAGGTGGCTACGATTCCTTCCCCTTCCCATCCTTCTTGTTGGATCTCTTGGGCGCCATTTCAGATCTATTTGTCACGAGCCGCTTTACTCGCATGTGCTCGGGGGCTGCAGAGAAGGGGTGGAGAGATTCGGCTAGCTTGGGGCTTGTCAAAGGAGGTGAAGGCGGAGCACGGATCTGATTGGGGACTCGGAAATTACTCGGCGGATTGAAGATTGGAAGCACGGGTTTTACCCTAAGTTACCGTGGGGTTAAATAACCAGCGGCCAGATACAGGTTTACTATTCCGAAGTTGAAGAGTCGTCACAGGGAATATTCACAAGATGAGGGGTTATGTGGTGGATTTTTAGTTAAATTATTTGATTAACCATTTTTTCAGGGTTAATTGTCCCGAAAAAAGGGGTTTTTCCAAGCCTGAGAGATTTGGAGTCAAGGCTCGAGGGCTGTGGGATACGTGGCATTGACTACTTATTTTTCGAATGTATTCGAAGAGTAAGCAAGGAAGATTCAAGACTAATGTGACCCTTAGCTTGATTCTTCGATTCAACCTAAGGCTCGGGGTTTACTCCATATGGAGCGCGATTTTCCATCGCACCCCATACCAAAGAAGTAATTCGGAGCATGAGCACCTCATAGCTTCGATGCAGCCAAGAAAGTACTCGAAGAAGAACTTCAAGACGGAGCTTCAAAAGAAGCCAAAGACTACTTCGGAAGTATTCGAGGAGCCTGCAGTACTCAGCTACGAAAAGCTCGGGGGCTTGTTAGACCTGGGACTACGGGACTGTGTACATAACGTAGTTCATACAGGAATAGGGGATAGGATATGTCCTATACCTTATCTATGTTGTACTCTACTCGTATGCGAAGTAGAACTAGTTGATACAGAAGGAAGCTACTCGAGTTGTACTCGAGTAAGATTCCTAAGCTAGTGTCGGATTAGGATTCATGTAACCCTATCCTCCTAAATATATAAGGGTGGGCAGGGACCCCCTCAAAACACATCAACACCTAAGGCAATACAAACCACCAAATAGAACGTAGGGTATTACGCACATCGTGGCCCGAACTTGTCTAAACCTTGTGTTGCTTGCACCTTCAAGTTTCTGATCTCGGCGACACCCTACCTAAAACTCACCACCTCGAGTATACCCCTCGGTGGGCAGGCGGTAAAACATCAACAGCCGCTGCCCCTATTTAAGGCGTGGACCCGAGCCCTAGACGCCCCAACCCGCAGCCACCACCTCCGCAGCCCTAAACCCTAGCCCCGAGAGCTCACGTTGCCGCCGCCATTGCCGCACCTCGGGAGCTCACCGCACCGCTGCTCCCCGCCATCGAACAACCCCGCAGGAGCACCACAGTGGGGTAAGGAGGCTTCCTGGCCGGTCAAACCCTCTCTCCCCGCTTTTCCCGTGCGCTCGCACGCTCGCCGTCGCTCCGAGCCGCCGCTTGCCACCGGCCGCCGCCTACGGCCCCCGAGGCCCCTTCTTAACCCCTCAATTGGGTTCCCCATCCCATGCGCTACCTCCTGGAGCAGGCCCGAGCCAAAACCGAGGCCGAAACCATGATATCGTGCATCTTCGGCGAAGCTCCGCCGCGTGCTGCCGCCTGAGTCGCCGCCGGCGTTTCCCCCGCCGCTGCTCCGCACCGTCCCCCGCGTCCCCGCCCTTAGATCCAGATCCAACGGTCCATATCCATTTCAACCCGAGTCAAATAAATCTAATACCGGTCAACCCGTGGCATTTTTGTAGTTTAGCCCTTAAGTTTTCTAGAAATCAACTCGCAGTCCATGTTAGTTCAAAAGTATTCATGAATAGATCCTTTTTTCTTTTGGTTAGGCCCCTAAATTTTTCAAATATACAACCCGCAGTCCTAGATTCTTCTATTTTACAATCTAACCCCTAGGTCTACGGTTTAATTATGATCTAATCCTCAGTTTCTTCTGCTAGAGCCCTTCTAATTTCAAATCTTTCACAAATAAGCCCCTGGAATCATGTTTTAGCCCTAATTTCTCCGTTTTAACTCCATTTTCATCGATTCTTGCGCTCACGCGATCCTTACGACATATGTAGTAGCTTTATAACATTATTTTGTTCTATTTACAATGATTGGTTGTGACACCCTAGGTGTCAAATAGCTCAAACCAATAGAAATAATGTTTGGTGTGTGTGAAATTGTGTGAAAATCTAATAAAGTTATGAGAATAAGGGTATTTGTGTAAATTTATGAAAATACAAACCCTTTTATGTAATTTAGTTGGAGTATAAAGTAACTTTCCAAAAATTACCAAGGGTCAAAGTGAAAAAGGTGAAAGTAATCATTACCAGCCTTAAATGCTTGTAAATAAGCCCAAAGGTTCATAAAAATTGCTTTGTTAGGACAAAACTTATGGAAAGTTTGATTTGAGTGCAAAATGGTGAAATAAAACTTTGTACTATAGGTTTCTGAACTTGAGCCCTAAAGCAAAGTTATAGTTTTTGAAAAGTTCTACAACTTTCATTTTGACCATTTTCTCATTAGAGCTCTGGGTCAGTAGGGAATTTCTGTTTACAGTGAAGTCCCTGAGGTTTTTGAAATTTCCAACTAAGTCCCTCGGACCTCCTCCTCTCTTCTTCCTCCTCTGGCAACTCCTCTGCTCCGCCGCTGCACCCCTGCCGCCGGTGTCAGCACCGTTTCCCCGACCATGTGCTGAGCCTCGGCCGCTCCCCGGCGCCACCTCCAGCTCCTAGCTGCCCCACGCGTCGACCCCAACCTGAGCGCCGCTCTAGCTCTTCTTGCTGACCCCCTCGCCGAGTGCCACGGCACTGCCAGTGCCGCTCGGTCTCGCCGGCACTTCTGCTCGCCGCCCACCGCGTCAACGCAGCCACCCAGGGCCGTGGCATTGCGCCCTTTCCACTCTCCTCTATCTCTACGGCCTATAAAAGGCCGGTTCTAGCTCACGGCCGCACTACCAGAAACCACCGTTGCCCTCCATTGTTGCTACTCAACCACCCCACGCCGAGCTCGCCCCTCCGATCTCTCTTCTCTCGAGCTGACCCCCAAAATCGCTTGCCCCCAGCCCCTTGAAGCTCCTCCACCTGTTCCCCATCGACCCCGCTCGCCGGAGCTCGCCGGAGCACCACTGCCACCATTGGCAAGTTACTGTCATCGTCGTCGGCCCTCCTCCAACCACCCCGGCGTCAACCGAGCCCATCCAAAGGTAGCCCTCGTGTCCCTCATGCTCCCCCACCTATCCCTCGCCACCGGGAAGCACCCCATCGCCGGAATCGAACTCCCTGAGCTTTCTCTGTTCCAAAAATCGCGACCAGGGACCCCATACAACAATAGGAATAGTTCCAGGGACCGATCTGCACAGACCCTGACTCAGATGAACAGTATCGCGCTGGACCTTTTTGAAATCTTTGGCTGAAACTTTGAAAAATCATAGTAAATCATAGAAAAATTAGAAAAACACCAAACCAATTTTGTTGGAATCCTTACATAAAATTCGACTACTTTTATTTAGGAAGTTTGAGCTGTAGATGTATATTTTCTGATGTAGATTAAATATTAGAAAATAAGTGTTTTAATTATATCTCATGTTGTAGGCATGTGTTATAGCTGAAATTTGGAACTTAGACTGTATGTGCTATGTATAGCTCTGTGTAAAAGGTTCGAGTACTTTACTGTTCATTTGCTTAGATTTCGAGTACTTTTTGTTATATGTTGATAAAAGTTGCTTAATTTGATTCCAAATGTATTCCTTCATGTTTAGGGCTGAAAAATTTATCTTAGCTTTGTTACAACAGGAGTAATCTAAGATAAAAATTTGAGAGTCAGAGGCCTAATATAACCTCAGCCATGAATTTAAGTTTAGATTCAAAGAAAAATTCATGACCCATAGTTCTAGTTCATGAAAATTTATGAGAATAATTTAAAGCTTTGTTCATGAGTAGTATAGCATAGCTACAAATTAACAACCTAGGATTATGTGTAGAACTCCTAAATTAAATAGAGTTTTTAAGTGGGATTAGTGTGACTATTTAAAATAATCATGCTACTTAAGGTAGATAGCTAAATGTTTGGTGTAGATAACCCTGCTGCTTAATGTAACTAAGTAACATAATTAATACCTGATAAATGACTGCCCAGTATGGGAGTTTGTATTGTTTTCTGGTGTGTAATGTTGAATGTATTGGATTGCAACTTTATCGTGAAGTAGAATATCAATTTATGCTTTTCCTAAACTGCATCATTTTGATCACATATAGACTCGACGTTTCTCGCCGACGATGACTATCAGATCCTCCCAGAACCTGAAGTGGAAGTCTCTGAAGATGCCGGGAACATCACTAGGAAATTAACTGAAGCTCCGAACCCGAGTTCGGAAGGATTTATTAATATATCTGACCCCAACCCCGCCAGTGAAGGCAAGCCCCGGACATAAACCTACTATCTTATTTACACTGCAATTTACCTCTATATATATACTTGTGCATTAAGTTCCTAGGAGTTGTCTGGAAACCATAGATGCATCTCCCTAGGAACCAATGTACTGAATATTAGAAACTAAGTCCGACTAGTGCTATGCTAATAGGACCGGTAGAAGTCGAGTGATTTCCTGTCACTCGCGCGATATAGGAATTGATTGATTACAATTTTGCAATCACTATAAGGATGACGGACGGGGTTATAAGTAGCATCTTGAAAAGAAAGGATACCCCGTCTGTGTTGATGAATTTGGTTAAGGTCGCAGTGTGTGGTAGTGGCAGTTAAGCGTTTGAAAGTACTAGCCACATGCCGCGAAATATGGTAAGCGGTAAGCCTAGTAACCAATCGGCCCGGCAAGTGGACTCGTCTCCCACCACTCGACTTTTACTTTTTATGTTTTCACGCACCGACTGTGGGAGTACATTCTGCAGAGCAGACGGGAATACGGTCTTGTAGTCGCGCTACAGACATATGTCCCGCACATTGGATGTGCGTATGGTCCAGCAGTTGCTTGTGGTGGCATTGTTCCATGACCCGGAATGAAAGGCAAACGGTTGCTTCGGAACGACCTGTTGGTGTTCCAAGCGTGTGAGTTAGGTTTACCTTGCAAGGGTTGAAATTCGATTCAGAATCATCCGCTTCTCACGAAGATTGAGACTGCTTAACTCTTTTGCCACATAGAGTAACAAGAGCAATGTTATTCATAAGTAATACCGATGTATGCTTTAAAGACTCTACCTTGCTTGAGTAGTTGTAGGTGCTTACCTAGAATGGTTAAATGAATTAGAACTTGAAAGCTAAAATATAAAATAAGGACCTACTCTTTGTTGCTTTTCAGCAAAAGCTAAACCCTGAACCTTTTGCAACGCCTGCATGGTCTAGTTATGGGCTAAGTATACCCAATATCGGGTAAGTCTTGCTGAGTATTAGAATACTCAGCCTTGCATTATGTTTTGTTTCAGGTAATATTCCTGAAGACCCTACTCTCCCCACGCCTTGGCCCTATGCTTTGCCTGATGGTTGGTCCGTGGAATGGGACCCGTCCCCGGCCAACACCGATCCTAACGAGTAATGTCATGCTGGGGCTTAGCATGATGTTGATACTGGCGACATGTATAGTTATCGTACTTTAATTTCCACTGCTGTAAACTCGAATGTTTAACTGGTTTGTAATAAACTCCTAGCACTCCAGCACTTATATTTACTCTGCAAACTCTTGTAATATAAGTGTCTGTAATGTAAAATGTGATGGTGATTGTATTTCTGGACTCACCTTCGTGTGAGGTAACCTTATTTGATCCTGTAACGGTGGTTTATCGGGACGCTACCCGACAGGCCAAGGGATTACACCGTTTGAAGTACATTGGAGCCCTTGAGAGAGGACTTGCATATTTGAGCCGGTGTAATTCAGGTTGGTTCTGCCACATTGGTGTACTGTTTCTTATTTATTATATTTGTTTGCTTGTATGTATTTGTGTGCTACGATAGACAATACGCAGTTCGAGGGTCTGCAAGAGCCGAACTTTGAAGAAGTTCCTGAGCAGCAGCAGTTTGCTAACGAAGGAAAGTGGTCGTTGATCATGTTTCAGTCCTATAACATTACACTTATACACTTTTTCTTTATATGCATGCATGTGTCTAGAATATGATAGATCCCAAGTTGAGGATGTGCCTAGTTTCAATTGAACTTCCTTGAATAAACTTGGGTTATTTATATTTATGTTGTAGTTACGCTAGACTTTGGTTGGATAACCTGGATATCATGATATTGGATTACTCATATTCTGGAATACTTTATTGGTGACAAATAAGATTATTGAATTAATTGGAACATGGAGAATCACCCAGGAAAATAGTACAACCACAATACTAAATGGCTCTGGTCTTGACTAATTAATTAGAAACTCTAGCTTATGATGATCTTACTGAAAGGGCAAGAGAGGTTGCATCGTCGGGGTATAGCTCGGTCCTCTTGAGGGAGAGTTATGGTCCTGGGTAAGGCGTTCGCCTCATTAGGGAGAGCTATGGTTTGAAAGTTAACTAGGCTTTACAGTGGAGTCCCTGCATTTTTGGAAAATCATGGACTAGTCCCTATCTTCAACCTCCAGGTCCCCCTGCTCTGTTTCTGCTCGCGCCCGTGACTCCACCGCCGTCGGCTGTTTCCCGAGCTGCTCGCACGACACCACTCTATAAAACCTCGACCGAAGCTGCTGTCGCTCACCTCCCCTCTCTTCTTCCTCACGAGCGTCAATCCGAGCGCCGACCCGTCCGCCGGAATTCCTGGCCGCCCCGCCCTACCCCTTCTCAATTCCAGCACCCCAAAGCTTCCTCACCACCCCTGCTTGCCCCTTGACCCACCCTAGCTGAGCCTTGTCCTCTCCTTAATCGGAATCGGGTGAATCCCGTGCCGCCTTTGCCGCCGGAGAAACCCGAGCCACCTCCACGCCGACGACCCCCTTCCGCTCCACCTCCGGCCGAAACAGGTACCGAAATAGCATCCCCATGACTCCACGATGCTCGTGCGTGCTCTATCTTTCCACGTTCGCTGGTCCCTCACCGGGATCACGGGCGTGCCACCACGGCCGCCGCCATTCCTCGCCGTCGACCATGCTCCGCCGCCCTTCCTTGTGCCCATCACCTACCAACATGTGCACCGCATTCCGTAGATCATATAGCACCCATTTGCCCCTCGCCAAAACCTCACCGCCGGCGAGCACGCGCCGGTCAGGCTGCCACGGCCGCCATCTTGGCCTGGCAAGGGCCACATTGCAATTTAAGTTTTAATTCTAGGGTCCCCTATGCAAAACCCGAGGGCCTCTCTGCAAGTTTCTCTTTTAATTTTGTTTGCAAAAGATGTCAAATTGTAAAATTGATAGAAATTTGTAGAAAAATCCAAAAATTGTCAAACCAATTTCATTATACTCTTGAAGTTTAGTTCAAGAACTTTGATTAATAGAGTATGGTTTGAAACCCAATGCTTGTTAAGTTATTCTAAAGTTTAGCAAAAGGGTGTATTGTGTGTAACTTTTGCATATTAGCTTCTTTTCATGTGATTTTGGGGTACAACATGTTTAAAGTGTATGCAAGTTTGTGTAAAAATTGCACCTTAATCTCTGCACTCTATCTTGAACTAATTTGAACTTAGGCAAATCAAGCTTGAAATGATTTAAATTTATTCAAGCATGTTACTAAGGTTTTCATGCTTAGATCTTTTTACCATGTGATGTTCTGTAATAGAATAGTTCATAGTAAATCTTTCAAAAATTTATAACTCTGTTTTGCTTAAGATTTGAATTTAAACTTGACATTTGAATTAAATTCAAATGCTTTAGTGTTTATTTTTAGAAAATTATGAAAAATTCATAGTAAGCTCATCCATTAGGAATAAGCTTACTCACAAAAATACAAGACCATAGCCTTTATGGATTTAAAGATAAAAATCAAACTTATTAACTTAATTCAATTAAATCAATTAATTTGATAATTGAATCAAAGTACGAGGGTTTGAATTCAAACTTCCTGCTTTATGAAAATAGGTTTATCAATTGGTTGGATTGCAACTTTATCATGAAGTAAAATTCTTAACTCAAGAACCATCTAAATTAAATCATTGCATATCATGTAGAGTCAACAACACTCAACGACGGAGACTACGAGCAAGGATTTTCTGAAGATCCTGCGAACGTCGCCGAGGTTATAACTGAAACCCCGAACCAAGGTTCGGAAGTTATTGACATCCCTGACCCCAACCCCACTCAAGAAAGCAAGCCCCGATGCATAACCCAATATTTTATCCTTATATGTCTATATTACGCATTAAGTCTAGGAGTTGAAATGAAGCCCTAGATGCATAAATCCTAGGAACCTTTGTATTGTGCCTGAGTCCGTATCGAATAGATGCTTTGCTAATAGGACTGGCAGAGGTCGGGTGATTTCCTATCACTCGCGCGATATAGGAATTGAATGTTTACTATACTGCAATCACTATAAGGATGATGGACGGGGTCATGTGCAGTATCATGACCTGGAAGGTTACCCCGTCTATGTTGATAAAAGTTGATAAGGTCGCAGTGTGTGGTAGCTGTGGTTAAGCGTTTGAAAGTACTAGCTACATGCCACGAAATATGGAAAGCGGTAAGCCTAGTAACCATTCGGCCTGAGGAGTGGACATACCTCCCACCACTCGTAATTTGGTTTTTCACACGCACCGACATGCAGGAGTACGTTCCGCGCAGTGGACAGGAGTACGGTCATGTAGTCGCTGTGGCAGAACCAACCTGAATTATACCGGCTCAAGTACGTGAGTCCATTCCTGAGGGCTCCAACGTGCTTCAAACGGTATAACCCCTTGGCCTGTCGGGTAACGTCCTGATAAACCACCGATACACAGGATCAAATAAGGTTACCTCACACGAAGGTGAGTCCAGAGATATAGTCACCATCACATTTTACATCACAAGGAAATTACTTTACAAGAGTTTCCAACAATAGTGCAAAGTTCCAAATTTAGAAAAGTTATTACAAACTGTTAGAGTTATGGTTTTTAGCAGCGGAAAACATACGCGATGACTTACGACACGTCGTCAAGATGGATGTCATACTAAGCCCGGGCACGACATCACTCGGTATCATCAGGGATGGCCAGGGACGGATCCCATTCCACGGACCAACCATCTGGAAGAGCACAGGGACAAGGCAGGGGAAGAATAGGGTCTTCAAAGACTTTACCTGAAAAACATAAAACTGGCAAGGCTGAGTATACTAATACTCAGCAAGACTTACCCGGGTTTGGGTATACTTTAGCCCATAACTAGACTCATGAAGGCATTGTACATGTTCTGGATTTATTTTCAGCTGAAAAGCAACAAAGAGTATAATCTACTTTCAAGTTTTAGCTTTCAGATTCTAGCTTGATTAGACATTCTAGGTAAGCACCTATACTAAACAAGCAAGATAGATATTATCATCCATCCAGATTATTTCATCAACAATTACACTTTTTACTCTATGTGGTAAAAGGGATAAGCAGTCTCAATCCTCGTGAGAGGCGGACGATTCTGAATCGAATTTAAACCTTGCAAGGTAAACCTAACACACACGCTTGGAATACCAACAGGGCATTCCGAAGCAACCGTTTCCCTCATATTCCGGGTTATGGATCAGGGCCACCACAAGCGACTGCAGGACCGTACGCACACCAATTGTGCAGGACATACGTCTGTAGCGCGACTACAAAACCCGTATTCCTGTGTGCCATGCAGAATGTACTCCCACACGTTGGTGCGTGTAAACATAAAATAAAAGTCGAGTGGTGGAGACAAGTCCATTTGCCGGGCCATTCGGGTACTAGGCTTACCGCTTACCATATTTCGCGGTATGTGGCTAGTACTTTCAAACGCTTAGCCACCACTACCACATGCTGCGACCTTATCAGCTTTAGTCAAAACAGACAGGGTAAAACTCCAGGTCATGATACAGTACATGACCCTGTCCATTATCCTTATAGTGGTTGCAGAATTGTAAACAAGCAACTCCTATATCGCGCGAGTGATAGGAAATCACCCGACTTTTACCGGTCCTATTTAGCAGAGCATCTAAGCGATAAGGACTCGGATACAATACATTGGATTCCTAAGATCTTATGCAACTAGGGTTTCATTTCAACTCCTAGACATAATGCAAGATATATAATAGAATAATCGAATTGTAATAGATTGAAATATTGTGGTATGCACCGGGGCTTGCCTTTACTCGTGGGACTGGAGTCAGGGATGTTAGTATTGTTATCTTCCGAACTTTGGTTCGGGGCTTCAGATAATCCCTTGATGACGTTGACTTGGTCTTCAGAAACATCCTTTGCAGACTCCGGGGAGATCTTGTAGGTACCGTTTGCAGAAGTAGTCGTATCTACATGCAATGCAACATTACATTCAAAGTGTGCACATAAAACTATCTTACTTCACAATAAAGTTGCAATCCAACACTCATTTAACATACTACTCACCTAACAACCAAAAAGATCTAAAACTAAACTTAGATAGAGCTTTAGGGGAACAACTAATTAGAATCAGCTACTTGTTGAGGGTTACAACAGAGCCGATTGGAAACAACGGGGGTTTAGCTGATTGATGAGTGCATCGGGTTCCTAGATGATCGATGAAAGCATCGATTACTTCAGCAGAGGGGTGATTCCTAAAGCAGTTGTGTCTTAACTGAGATGTGCTTAAGTATTATTCTAGGTAACTAGGTGTGGTTGTATCGACTCGATTACGTCAGCACAACAATTGAGTGACGTACAGCCGATTGGAGTGTGGTTCAGGGTATGGGACCGATAGACATAGATAGCCGATCTCTCAGTCGATAAATCGGCTGATAGAAGTGTGTAGATAAGGATAGGAAGACTAAGGGTTGATCGGCCATAACCGATATAGAAAACAACTAGAATCAGCTTAGATCAGCCGATAGTAAGAACCCTAAGATCGTGTGTGTATCTCCGATACATCGACTATGTGCAGTCGATGTAGGACAGAACAAAAGAATTGTATCGGTAGTAGCCGATATTAGAAGGGTAACAACCGGATCAGCTAACCAGCCGATGGTAGAAGCATACCCAAAGAAGTGCATCGGCTGACAGTTGTTACACAGAAACATCATAGATTCAAGAGAAATGGATGTTTAGCGGCTGAACTGATAGCCGATACTGAAATATAACTGCCGAGATGTATTGGCTAAGCAACAGATGCACATGAACTAACAAAGATTCTTATATGAAAAGGATCTTAATAAGACTGAAATCAAGACAAGGATAAAGTCTTGATGGTAGGGATATAAGTATTCGTGTGAAAAGGTTAACTAGATATCTCACATCTCTACTTAAGACATATACCCTATGATTCACCTTTTAGCTACAACACATGCACATCACATAAGGTACAAATAAAGCATTCATTTCCTAATATTTAACCTAAACCACAAATCAAGGACTTCCAACTCAAGAGCACAACACAAAACTTGTAGATTTTGACCTAAAGGTTCAAGCAAAATTGATTTTGCATTTTTATGAACTTCTTACGAAAATCTATGAAATGTAGAAGTTCACTGATTTGAAATAAAGAAGGCTTTGGAAATTTTACAGAAAACACCCTAGAACTTTCTAAATCGAAGCAATTAAGTCCCTGGTCGGGGAAAACAGAGAATAGGAAGATAACGACGATACTCCGGCAAAGGGGTCGCCGGCATTAAGAAGATTCAATGAATCAGGGCAAACCTTGGGTTAGCCTTGGTTGTGAAGAAGAATGAATGGAAAGTGAATTCCCGTGGCGAACAAGGTCGGCGATGAGAAGTGCTCGACGGTGACGAGGTTCCGTGGGTGACGAAGAAACTTGCTAGGGGATTGTAGTGGGTGAAGAATGACCGGAGGGGTATTCCTCACGGTGATCCGTGGCGACGATAGTCGACTTTGCCACGGCGATGATGTTCTGGCGAAGGGATCCGAAGAAACTCGATGGGGGTTCAGAAGTTTTCTTGAGGTGTTGTGGTCTTGCTCGGACGATCGGTGAAGGGTAAGAGCTGCTGGATGTCGTAGACTCATGGAAGAAGCCAGTAGGGCCGGATTGGTTCGCTATGCCGACTCCTTCGCGAACCTCAGGGTACTTGTGATATCTAGGTAGTTAGACAACTAGATACTAAGTTTGGGTGTAATATATGTAAGTAAGATATAGTGTATACAAGTTGTACAAAGCAATAAGGGTATAATTGTAAATTATAAGTTTTATGAATTCTCATGTGCAAGTATGTGAAAATGTTCTTAAATGCCAAAATTTCAGATGACTATAGAAAAGAAAAGAGCAAAGGTTAAATAAACACAAAGGGAAATAGACTTTATATGAAATTAAGAACCTTTATGTAATTAATACAAACATATAAGGACTTACATGTGAAATGGTAAAAAGATAAAAGTAAAACTTAGTTTTACCTAAGGACTAAAGTGTAAGAAGAGCTAGTCATGATTACTGCAGAAAGAATTACAAAAAGGACCCCAAACATTAGGGCATTTTGTTTTAATTAACACATAAAGGTTAAAATTTGAATTGTGTTCAAATTCTCAAAATAAAACCGTACCCTTTAAGATTTCAAACCCAAGCCTTAAATCAATATTGTAGAGTTTGAAAAACTCTACAACTTTCATGTTGAGCACTTTTCCATTTGACCTTTGTAGCAGTAGAAAAATTTTAGATTACAGTGGGGTCCCTGAACTTTTGAGAATTGCGAATAGATCCCCTGACACCTCTCTGCTTCGTCTACCTCTGACCACGCCGCTTCCCCCTTCTGCGCCGCTCCTGCCACCGCCGCTCGCCGCCGATATCGCGCCCCGAGCGCCACCTCCAGCTGCCACAACCTCCCACGCGTCATTCCCTCTCGGTCTCGACTTCTTTCCTCTCCCCTCCTGGCTTCATGCGCGCGCGCCACGGTAACCCGAGGCTGCCGCCGGCCGCCACCTCCTGGTCGCCGTGGAGAGGCCATCCCGGTGCCTTAACCCTCTCGCTCTCGCGCGCAGCAGCACCACACCCACACCCACCTGCTGTTTTGCTAACCCCAGCGTCCAATTTCCAGTACTCGAGCTGCACTCCGCCGCCGCCGTCCCCTTCCTCTCCGGCCACGCACCACCCGCCCGTGGGCAGCCCACACCGGATCACCTCCGCCCAAGCCAACACTTGCACAAGCTCTTCCGTAGTCCACTGGTGCTCCTCGACCACTTGTGGTCCTCCAATTTCCATTGCAAACTCGTCGCCGACGAGCACCATCCGCCGCCGCCCTCGGCCTCACCGTGGCAACACCCCTCAAGCAATCCCGAGCCACCACATCACCCTAGACAGCACCACATCATCGCCCTGAAGCTATAGGACCCATCCATTGATCCTCTGGTGCACCACAGAGCTTTCCCGACGCTCGCCGGCGATCTTCATCGCCGCCGCCGCCTCGGTCTCCGTCGAACTCCCTCAATCTTGCATGAATTCATCCAATTGTTGACACGTGCACGTTCCTCACGACTCACTGGTTCTCGTGCGCAGGATCTTGGCCCACGTTCATCGCCGGAGCACCCTCGTCGCCGTCGACCCCTCCGCCGTCACCTCGGGTTCAAGTCGAATCCCACTGTTCCGGCCATCCCCGTCCACGAAACGTAGCACAACAAGACCACAGTAAGCTCCTGGCCCGATTCCTGCACTTGGATCTCGCCGCCGGTGACCGCCGTCGCCGGAACACGGCCGTCCCGATCTCACTCTGTTCGGGTTCACGGCCAAGGGCCTCGGGTTAGAAGGAAAGGAAATCCAGGGGGTTAAGTGTAAAGCCATAGACTCAGAGGAATAGTGCCCAGGGACTTACTTATGTAATTTTGGCTGTCAACTTAGAAATACCATATCTCTTCAAAGAAAATTCATAAAATAGTAAACTAAATTTTGTTAGAAACTTTAGACAAGGATCTGTAACTTTGCTTTAAGAGTCAACTTCAGTTTTTGAATGTTTGATGACCTAATTTAAATATCAAAGTTAATTGCTTGTAGGCTTAAGAATTACATAGTAATTCATAGAAAAATGATAAATTAGTAAAACCAGTGTCAATAATTTTCTTTTAACATGTAGAATTGAAGGAAAATAATTAATCTTGTACTCTAATAATATTTTCTTATTGTATAGGTTTTGTTAGAAATAATGTGTAGTTTACATAATATAATTAATAAACACACTTTCATATATTCAAAAATTATGAAAAATATATTAATGTTCTGTTTTGTATTAGTGCAACATATTATTAAATTGTTAACTAAGAATTAGATGTTAACTCATTAAGATATAATATATTGGTTATAAGGTAATAGTAGTTTAAAAGTTTATATAAATTGTGAGGTCAATTTGTAAAGCTTTTTAAAATAAATATTAAAAACCACCCCACTGGTTGCTCCATGTTACTAGTTAGTTAATTAATGTAATCAATCCCGTTGTCTAAAGGATTTAGATAAAATAACGAATACTCAATAAATGACTGCCCAGTACAGGGTAATTAGAAGATGTATCAAAATAAAATGGTATTTATATTGGATTGCAACTTTATCGGGAAGTAAAATGAAAGTAAGGGCATCCCATAACTTGTACTTTTGCATCTCATATAGATTCGACCACACTCGCTGACGGGGATTATCAGCTGATCCCGGAACAAGAAGGAGGTTATTCTGAAGACCCCGGGACTCTCATCGCGGATTTCTCTGAAGCCCCGAACCAAGGTTCGGAAGAAACTAGTTTGACTAACCCCAACCCTGCTAGCGAAGGCAAGCCCCGGACATAACCCCTACCTTATTACACTGCAACCTATATTATTTATATATATCTCTTTATGCATTAGGTTCTTAGGAGTTGTTTGGAAACTTAGTTGCATTATTCTAGGAACCACTGTATTGAACACTAGAACTGGAGTCCGACTAGCTGCTCTGCTTATAGGACCGGTAGAAGTCGAGTGATTTCCTGTCACTCGCGCGATATAGGAGTTGTAATGTTTACATTCTTGTTATCACTATAAGGATGACGGACGGGAGTTGTGAGGTATCATGGTTGAGATGATACCCCGTCTGTGTTGTGGAATTTGATAAGGTCGCAGTGTGTGGTAGCGGTGGTTAAGCGTTTGAAAGTACTAGCCACATGCCGTGAAATATGGTAAGCGGTAAGCCTAGTAACCAATCGGCCCGAGGAGTGGACATACCTCCCACCACATGTATTTGCTTCTTTTGGTTACTCTGTTCGACGTGTAGGCATATGTGTTGCTGGGCAACCAGGAGTACGGGTTTTGTAGTCGCGCTACAGACGTACGTCCTGCACTTTTGTAGTGCATATGACCTGCAGTCGCTTGTGGTGGATCTGATCCACGAGTCGGAATGAAAGGCAAACGGTTGCTTCGGAAAAACCCTGTGGTGTTCCAAGCGTGTGTGTTAGGTTTACCTTGCAAGGGTTGAATCTCGATTCAGAATCGTCCGCCTCTCACGATGTATGAGACTGCTTATCCCCTTTATCACATAGAGTAACAAGAGCAATTATTTGATTATCAAAGATGATGTTGAATAAAGATTCTACCATGCTTGGATAGTTATAGGTGCTTACCTAGAATGGTTAATTCAACTAGAACCTGAAAGCTAAAAATTGAAAATAAGGATCTACTCTTTGTTGCTTTTCAGCTGAAAACCCTACCCAAAGCTAAAAGCCATCATGAGTCTAGTTATGGGCTAAGATATACCCAATTCCGGGTAAGTCTTGCTGAGTATTAGTATACTCAGCCTTGCTTTGTTGATTTACTTCAGGTAATCCTTCTGATGAGCCAGCGTTCATTACACCGTGGCCTTACCCTTTGCCTGATGGTTGGTCCGTGGAATGGGATCCGTCCCCGGCCAACACAGACCCCGCCGAGTGATATTATGCTAGGGCTAGCATAATATCTGTAATAACGCCGTGTATATTAGCTCCGCTTTTCAAATTCCGCTGCTTTAACCAAAAACTCGAACTTGTGTTGTAATAAACTCTCCTTAGTGAGAACAAATGTTATTTTGTATATTTTTGTAATATAACTGCCTGTGGTGTAAATTATTTTGGCATTGTATCTCTGGACTCACCTTCGTGTGAGGTACCTTGTTGGATCCTGCGTTCGGTGGTTCATCGGGACGTTACCCGACAGACCAATAGTTTTATACCGTTTGAAGTGCGAGGTAGCCCTTCATTGAGGACTCGCGTACTTGAGCCGGTATAATTCAGGTTGGTTCTGCCACAGCTGGTATCAGAGCTAACAAGGTACACTGGAGATATAAAGTGCCTTAAATATACTTTCGATATAAAATTTGACCAACAAAGTATTTTGCTAAAAGGTACGTTGGATTCGTTAAGGATTATGTATAGTACGTAAGCCCTAGGGTAATGTTATTATGGGAATTAGAGGTGGCTGTAATATATATATATATATAATTCTGACTTCCAGCATTACTTTTCTGTTGAAACTTAGATTTATGCACAACCCAACCTTACTTTCTGTAACGACATCTTCGATCGTGAGGTAAGAAGGTAAGGATCCTCAGCCAACTGAGGGAGCTTGGCCTTCCTGTCGGTGATGCGAACCGTACGCTGTTTCTCAAGCAGTGGCCTACTTGAGATGCTGCCAATGTACCAACCTCGGTTGACTACATTGGGAGTATATGGTTCGGCGCAGGGTATGGCGATCGCTGTTCATACCCCCGCATTTTGCGGTACCCCCGTGAATACGTTATTCAATAACGTATGATAACGTTGTCTGTACGGCGGTAATTGTACAGATGCTGCTTCTATAGTGAGCAGTAATGAATGGGGACGCTTTCATGACATGCTGGCATGAAAGGTTCATTGGATATATATATATATATGCATTGTGGTTTTCTGCAGGTACACTAACCACGATACCGAAACTAGGACGGATAGGGCTTATCGACTAGTTAATAGGGAGAGACGTATTTATATTGTGCCACCGTAACTAACCACGTAAGACCAAGATTACTTGGCAGTTATTTTTAGTTGTGAGATCGCTTAGTACGTGCATGCATAAATCCATTAATTAACTAAATTGAATGTTTAAATTGAAGCTTCCTAAGAAATCGGCAACATGTTGGTATTTCTTAAATTGGGTAAGTAAGAATCTTTAGTTGGGTATCTTAGACATCCATCTGATTTCCAGCCTTTGCTGTTATCAGAATTAGCTATCTTAATCCATTTTACCTTGTAAACTTTCTCAACAGGGTAAAAAAATATCTTACCATTTGCATTGTTGTCGCAGATGGCTGCTCCTACTAGTACCTTTTGGGATCAGGAGGGGCACTTTCACACCAATGGTTTACATTGGGAAGGGTTTCCTCGTCTTTTGTGGGAATCCTTGAGTATGTTTCATTATACAGAGCCTCCTCTGTATGATGGGGTAGAGTATATCGAAGAAGGAGTTTCCCGCTGCAGGGTTAAGATGATAATTCCTCAACACCCTTTCCGCTCCTTATGGCTCCCATAGAAGTGGAAGTGGTTGGATATCGTCTAGTGGATACTCTTGAAACTGCTGCTTTAGAAGGAATCAAACTCTTCTGCAATCAACATCCAATTGAAGTTGCTGCATATCCTATTGGGTTATTTCCTACCATAGACCCGAGTAATTCGGACTGGGATGTTCGGACAGACCATTATGGTCATTTGCTAGGAGATGTAGCTGAAGAAACCATCCGTATCATTACCAGGTTTATGGATGTGCAATACCGTTACCAAAAGCTACTGCGTCATGGGGTAAGTCAGATAACTGGTGTGGCTCAAAGCCACTATCGGAATGCTGATCACCAGGTGACCCAAATAGAAGAATTACAAGCTTTGGTAACGCAAAAGGATGGAATTATTGCAGCTAGAGATGAAACAATTCTTCATCGCGAGGATCAGATCATTGAGAGTGATCATCTTATCACTCAACGTGACGCTGTTATAGAATTTCTACAAGAGCACATTCATGATCTGATGCTTGAAGCGGATGATGCCCAGGCTCATATTGAAGAATTGCAGCAGCAACCCATCCTTCCTGCTATACCCCTAGTACCTGAAGAAGAAGAAGACCCAGAGGAGATTGAGGGTATTTCAGAGATTGATTCTGAGCATGGGGACCCTGTTATTAGTCCCCATCACTCTCTTTCTGGCAGTCAGTCTTCTGTAGGAAATTTCGACGATTTTTAGTAAATCGTCAACTTTCGAGATGTAATCTAAGGGAATGTAATAGTTTAAGTAGTCAAACCTCATGCCATTTGATGTAACATAGATGGCCTATGTAGTGAACTTTCGACATGCGATGTGAGAACTATCTGAGTTAGCAATGTAATATAATTTCCGGTTTCATCATCTTGTTCATTATCTTTAAATTTTGAGATGAGATGATTGTGCGGAATATATGCATTGATTATGTCTTCTGAAATTGGGAGTAAGGATATATGGTTAATAATGGACATCTCCTTTATTTCAGATGGTTGGAGCTACAAGAGGAACCCCGGAGGGTTTCAGGGCTGATCAAGCCAGTGGTTCTCAGCAACCACCACCACCTCCTCCCAACCTTGCCGAAGTCATGGCTCGGCAAACGGAATTGCTTAGTTTGCTAGTTCAAGCACAGCAGAATCAGCAGCAACAATTCCGAGGAGGCCGGGATGATCGTAATCCTCCTGTGGCTAGCTACCAAGATTTCCTCAGTACCCAGCCGCCTTTCTTCAGTAAGGCCGAGGAACCATTGGACGCCGATGCCTGGCTCCACATTATTGAGTCGAAGTTCGCTCTCCTGACCATACCATGTGCGGATTCTAGCAAGGCTTCTTTTGTTGCTCAACAACTTCGTGGAGCTGCTAGAATCTGGTGGGACAATTTTTATGCCATGCAACCTGCAGGGCATGTCATCACATGGGATGAATTCCGGGTTGCCTTTCGAGCGCATTACATACCCGCAGGATTATTGGAGCGAAAGCTTAACGAGTTCCTGGCTCTTACCCAAGGTGCCAATACAGTTTTGCAGTACGCACAGAATTTCAATCATCTGTGCCAGTATGCAGGGTATCATGCAGATAATGATACCAAGAAACAAGACCGTTTTCGCCGGGGCCTGAACACCAAACTCAAAGAACGCCTGAACCTTGTGAAGGCAAATACTTTCAGTGAGTTGGTCAACATGGCCTTAACTCAAGAAGACTGCATTGTGGCGCATTCTGCCGAGAAGAAGCGGAAGAACCCTGCTGGACCCTCGAGTACTCAACCACCGAGGTATCGGGTTGTTTCCAATACGCAGCCCAGGGCACCACAGCACAATGCTCCTACGGGAAGATTGGTTTTTAGGCCGCCTCAGCAGCAAGGAAGGTTCAGACCTCCTGTACCCCCACAACAAGCACAACAATCTGGCCAACGGCCAAATGTTCCGCAAGTGCCACAAAAGGGCAACAACTATCGCTGCTACAATTGCGGAAGTGCGGATCATCTTATCCGAGATTGCCCGCGGCCTAAGAAATCCAATCAAGGGCAGAGCTCCACCCAGGGCAACCAGAATAAGGGAAAGAAGCCGGTGATGCAAGTCCGTCAAGGACGGATTAACTTCACCACTCTTGCAGAGCTTCCAGATGGAGCTCCTGTCATGTCGGGTACATTTCTATTCACCACCAACCAGTTGTTATTTTATTTGACTCTGGAGCAACACATAGCTTTATTAGTAACAACTGTGGAACCCGACTAGGACTTGATTCTTGTCCTATCCAGGGGTCATATATGATTTCTACCCCTGGCGGAAATATTACTTCTAACCAAATAGTTAAAAGTGTGCCAATTCAACTGGGTAGTAAAGAGATTAAAACTGATTTAGTTTTATTAAGTTTGGAGGGTATCGATGTTATACTGGGGACAAACTGGATGACAGAACATCGAGTACGGTTGGATATATCTTCCCGAGTTATCGAAGTTGATTCACCATATCGTGGGGCCGTTACTCTTTATCTGCCTCAGCAAGAATGTCTATATCCTTGTATTTATGCTATCACCGATATCAGAGTCAAGGATATTCCTATAGTATGTGAATACCCCGATGTCTTTCCCGACGATCTGCCTGGAATGCCACCAGATCGAGACATCGAATTCATCATTGAACTTCAACCGGGCACTGCTCCAATTTCAAAAAGGCCGTATCGTATGCCTCCAAACGAATTGACAGAACTGAAAGTTCAGCTACAAGATCTTCTTGATAAGGGTTATATACGCCCCAGTGCTTCACCTTGGGGTTGTTCTGCTCTCTTTGTCAAGAAGAAAGACGATAGTCTGAGGCTATGTGTCGATTATCGTCCACTCAATGCGGTTACTATTAAAAATAAGTATCCTCTTCCCCGCATTGATATCTTGTTTGACCAACTAGCTGGAGCAAAGGTCTTTTCTAAGATTGATTTACGCTCTGGTTATCATCAAATCAAGATCAGGCCTTGTGATATCCCAAAAACGGCCTTCTCAACCAGATATGGACTTTATGAATATCTGGTCATGTCATTTGGACTTACAAATGCGCCGGCATATTTCATGTATCTCATGAATTCCGTATTTATGCCGGAGCTCGATAAATTCGTCGTGGTCTTCATTGATGATATTCTGATATACTCCAGAACCCTAGAAGACCATGCTAACCATTTACGTGTCGTTCTTCAACGATTACGGGATCATCGCCTTTATGCAAAATTTTCCAAATGTGAATTCTGGCTGGATAGTGTGAAATTTTTGGGACATACTATTTCTAGTCAGGGCATATCGGTTGATCCAACCAAAGTTCAAGAAGTTATGGACTGGAATCCTCCCACTTCAGTCCATCAAATACGAAGTTTCCTTGGATTGGCAGGCTATTATCACCGATTTATTCCAGACTTCTCCAAGATAGCTAAACCCATGACTGAGCTACTCAAGAAAGAAGTTAAGTTCCGTTGGGACGAGAAGTGTGAGGAAGCATTTCACACTTTAAGAAAACTTCTGACGACTGCTCCAGTACTAGCTCAGCCAGATAGTAACCAGCCTTTTGATGTCTACTGTGACGCTTCTGGAATTGGCCTTGGTTGTGTTCTTATGCAAAACAACCGGGTTATTGCTTATGCATCCCGAGCACTTCGGACTCATGAGCAAAATTATCCCACACATGATCTTGAATTAGCAGCAGTTATTCATGCTCTCAAGATCTGGAGACATCATCTTATGGGCGCTAAGTGTAACATTTACACTGACCATAAGAGCCTCAAGTATATTTTCACTCAGGCTGATTTAAATATGAGGCAAAGGCGTTGGTTGGAGTTAATCAAGGATTATGACCTTGAGGTACACTATCATCCGGGCAAAGCTAATGTGGTTGCGGATGCACTTAGCCGCAAGTCACATTGTCATTGCTTAACCATGTCCATTTTTAATGACACTCTTTGCCATCAAATGCGAAGACTCAATCTGGAGATTATTCCCCAAGGTAGTTTAAACTTGATCTCCGTTGAATCTACTTTGCGGGATAAGATCGTCATGTCACAGCTACATGATGAGGGTGTCAAAATTATTAAATCCAAGCTATCCCAGGGAGAAGCTAAGTATCGGTGTTTTCACACTGATCGTCAAGGAGTCCTATGGTTCAACGATCGACTTGTCGTGCCTAAGGATCATCAACTTCGTAAGCAAATCCTCGACGAAGCACATTTGTCCAAATTCTCTATTCATCCTGGTAGCACCAAGATGTATCACGATCTTCGGCAACATTTTTGGTGGACCAGAATGAAGAGAGAAATTGCCAAATATGTGTCTGAGTGCGATACATGCCAGAGAGTCAAAGCCAGTCATCTCAAGGCTTCTGGTACACTTCAGCCATTACCCATTCCGTCATGGAAATGGGAAGACATTAGTATGGACTTCATTGTTGGTCTTCCCAACACATCTCAAAAACATGACTCCATATGGGTAATCATTGATAGACTCACAAAAACAGCTCATTTTCTTCCGGTGCATACCACTTACTCTGCTAAGAAGTATGCCGAAGTCTATCTGGAACAAATCATTCGATTGCATGGGGTTCCGAAAACTATCATATCTGATCGTGGACCCCAATTTATCGCACGGTTCTGGGAGCAATTGCAATCGGCTCTAGGGACCAAATTGATTCGAAGTTCTGCATATCACCCCCAAACTGATGGGCAAACTGAGCGAGTTAACCAAATTCTTGAAGACATGCTTCGAGCTTGTATTATTCATTATGGTACAAGTTGGGACAAGTGTCTTGGTCTAGCTGAATTTGCTTACAACAACAGTTACCAAGCTAGTCTTCAAATGGCTCCTTTCGAAGCGTTATATGGTCGTAGATGCCGAACTCCTTTGAGTTGGTCAGAGACCGGTGAACGCAAAGTCTTCGGACCAGACCTAGTTGTTGAAGCCGAAGATAAGGTTAAGGTTATTCAATCTAATCTTAAAACCGCTCAGTCCAGACAAAAGAGTTATGCAGATAAGAGGAGAAAACCTCTGCAATTCCAGATAGGAGATTTTGTCTATCTCCGAGTGTCACCTACCAAAGGCATCCAGCGCTTTGGCATAAAGGGGAAGTTAGCACCTCGATATGTCGGACCCTTTGAAATTCTTAATGTTTGTGGCCCAGTGGCTTACAAACTTCGTCTTCCATCTCAATGGGCAGCTATTCACGATGTCTTTCACATCTCTCAACTTAAGAAGTGTGTCAAAGTACCCACAGAAATCGTTGAGACAAGTACCCTTGAGATAGAACCTGATTTGTCGTACATCGAACAACCTCTTCGAATTCTGGATACTAAGGAAAGATTCACCAGAAGAAGGGCAATTAAGATGTACAAGATCTTGTGGGATCATCACTCCGAAGAAGAAGCGACTTGGGAAACTGAGTCTTATCTTCAACGGAATTTTCCAGACTTCCTTCAAGCCCATCCCCAAATCTAATTATCCAGTTCTGTTCAGCTTCAGAATCTCGGGACGAGATTCTTTTTAAGGGGGGAAGGCTGTGATATCTAGGTAGTTAGACAACTAGATACTAAGTTTGGGTGTAATATATGTAAGTAAGATATAGTGTATACAAGTTGTACAAAGCAATAAGGGTATAATTGTAAATTATAAGTTTTATGAATTCTCATGTGCAAGTATGTGAAAATGTTCTTAAATGCCAAAATTTCAGATGACTATAGAAAAGAAAAGAGCAAAGGTTAAATAAACACAAAGGGAAATAGACTTTATATGAAATTAAGAACCTTTATGTAATTAATACAAACATATAAGGACTTACATGTGAAATGGTAAAAAGATAAAAGTAAAACTTAGTTTTACCTAAGGACTAAAGTGTAAGAAGAGCTAGTCATGATTACTGCAGAAAGAATTACAAAAAGGACCCCAAACATTAGGGCATTTTGTTTTAATTAACACATAAAGGTTAAAATTTGAATTGTGTTCAAATTCTCAAAATAAAACCGTACCCTTTAAGATTTCAAACCCAAGCCTTAAATCAATATTGTAGAGTTTGAAAAACTCTACAACTTTCATGTTGAGCACTTTTCCATTTGACCTTTGTAGCAGTAGAAAAATTTTAGATTACAGTGGGGTCCCTGAACTTTTTGAGAATTGCGAATAGATCCCCTGACACCTCTCTGCTTCGTCTACCTCTGACCACGCCGCTTCCCCCTTCTGCGCCGCTCCTGCCACCGCCGCTCGCCGCCGATATCGCGCCCCGAGCGCCACCTCCAGCTGCCACAACCTCCCACGCGTCATTCCCTCTCGGTCTCGACTTCTTTCCTCTCCCCTCCTGGCTTCATGCGCGCGCACCACGGTAACCCGAGGCTGCCGCCGGCCGCCACCTCCTGGTCGCCGTGGACAGGCCATCCCGGTGCCTTAACCCTCTCGCTCTCGCGCGCAGCAGCACCACACCCACACCCACCTGCTGTTTTGCTAACCCCAGCGTCCAATTTCCAGTACTCGAGCTGCACTCCGCCGCCGCCGTCCCCTTCCTCTCCGGCCACGCACCACCCGCCCGTGGGCAGCCCACACCGGATCACCTCCGCCCAAGCCAACACTTGCACAAGCTCTTCCGTAGTCCACTGGTGCTCCTCGACCACTTGTGGTCCTCCAATTTCCATTGCAAACTCGTCGCCGACGAGCACCATCCGCCGCCGCCCTCGGCCTCACCGTGGGCAACACCCCTCAAGCAATCCCGAGCCACCACATCACCCTAGACAGCACCACATCATCGCCCTGAAGCTATAGGACCCATCCATTGATCCTCTGGTGCACCACAGAGCTTTCCCGACGCTCGCCGGCGATCTTCATCGCCGCCGCCGCCTCGGTCTCCGTCGAACTCCCTCAATCTTGCATGAATTCATCCAATTGTTGACACGTGCACGTTCCTCACGACTCACTGGTTCTCGTGCGCAGGATCTTGGCCCACGTTCATCGCCGGAGCACCCTCGTCGCCGTCGACCCCTCCGCCGTCACCTCGGGTTCAAGTCGAATCCCACTGTTCCGGCCATCCCCGTCCACGAAACGTAGCACAACAAGACCACAGTAAGCTCCTGGCCCGATTCCTGCACTTGGATCTCGCCGCCGGTGACCGCCGTCGCCGGAACACGGCCGTCCCGATCTCACTCTGTTCGGGTTCACGGCCAAGGGCCTCGGGTTAGAAGGAAAGGAAATCCAGGGGGTTAAGTGTAAAGCCATAGACTCAGAGGAATAGTGCCCAGGGACTTACTTATGTAATTTTGGCTGTCAACTTAGAAATACCATATCTCTTCAAAGAAAATTCATAAAATAGTAAACTAAATTTTGTTAGAAACTTTAGACAAGGATCTGTAACTTTGCTTTAAGAGTCAACTTCAGTTTTTGAATGTTTGATGACCTAATTTAAATATCAAAGTTAATTGCTTGTAGGCTTAAGAATTACATAGTAATTCATAGAAAAATGATAAATTAGTAAAACCAGTGTCAATAATTTTCTTTTAACATGTAGAATTGAAGGAAAATAATTAATCTTGTACTCTAATAATATTTTCTTATTGTATAGGTTTTGTTAGAAATAATGTGTAGTTTACATAATATAATTAATGAACACACTTTCATATATTCAAAAATTATGAAAAATATATTAATGTTCTGTTTTGTATTAGTGCAACATATTATTAAATTGTTAACTAAGAATTAGATGTTAACTCATTAAGATATAATATATTGGTTATAAGGTAATAGTAGTTTAAAAGTTTATATAAATTGTGAGGTCAATTTGTAAAGCTTTTTAAAATAAATATTAAAAACCACCCCACTGGTTGCTCCATGTTACTAGTTAATTAATTAATGTAATCAATCCCGTTGTCTAAAGGATTTAGATAAAATAACGAATACTCAATAAATGACTGCCCAGTACAGGGTAATTAGAAGATGTATCAAAATAAAATGGTATTTATATTGGATTGCAACTTTATCGGGAAGTAAAATGAAAGTAAGGGCATCCCATAACTTGTACTTTTGCATCTCATATAGATTCGACCACACTCGCTGACGGGGATTATCAGCTGATCCCGGAACAAGAAGGAGGTTATTCTGAAGACCCCGGGACTCTCATCGCGGATTTCTCTGAAGCCCCGAACCAAGGTTCGGAAGAAACTAGTTTGACTAACCCCAACCCTGCTAGCGAAGGCAAGCCCCGGACATAACCCCTACCTTATTACACTGCAACCTATATTATTTATATATATCTCTTTATGCATTAGGTTCTTAGGAGTTGTTTGGAAACTTAGTTGCATTATTCTAGGAACCACTGTATTGAACACTAGAACTGGAGTCCGACTAGCTGCTCTGCTTATAGGACCGGTAGAAGTCGAGTGATTTCCTGTCACTCGCGCGATATAGGAGTTGTAATGTTTACATTCCTGTTATCACTATAAGGATGACGGACGGGAGTTGTGAGGTATCATGGTTGAGATGATACCCCGTCTGTGTTGTGGAATTTGATAAGGTCGCAGTGTGTGGTAGCGGTGGTTAAGCGTTTGAAAGTACTAGCCACATGCCGTGAAATATGGTAAGCGGTAAGCCTAGTAACCAATCGGCCCGAGGAGTGGACATACCTCCCACCACATGTATTTGCTTCTTTTGGTTACTCTGTTCGACGTGTAGGCATATGTGTTGCTGGGCAACCAGGAGTACGGGTTTTGTAGTCGCGCTACAGACGTACGTCCTGCACTTTTGTAGTGCATATGACCAGCAGTCGCTTGTGGTGGATCTGATCCACGAGTCGGAATGAAAGGCAAACGGTTGCTTCGGAACAACCCTGTGGTGTTCCAAGCGTGTGTGTTAGGTTTACCTTGCAAGGGTTGAATCTCGATTCAGAATCGTCCGCCTCTCACGATGTATGAGACTGCTTATCCCCTTTATCACATAGAGTAACAAGAGCAATTATTTGATTATCAAAGATGATGTTGAATAAAGATTCTACCATGCTTGGATAGTTATAGGTGCTTACCTAGAATGGTTAATTCAACTAGAACCTGAAAGCTAAAAATTGAAAATAAGGATCTACTCTTTGTTGCTTTTCAGCTGAAAACCCTACCCAAAGCTAAAAGCCATCATGAGTCTAGTTATGGGCTAAGATATACCCAATTCCGGGTAAGTCTTGCTGAGTATTAGTATACTCAGCCTTGCTTTGTTGATTTACTTCAGGTAATCCTTCTGATGAGCCAGCGTTCATTACACCGTGGCCTTACCCTTTGCCTGATGGTTGGTCCGTGGAATGGGATCCGTCCTCGGCCAACACAGACCCCGCCGAGTGATATTATGCCAGGGCTAGCATAATATCTGTAATAACGCCGTGTATATTAGCTCCGCTTTTCAAATTCCGCTGCTTTAACCAAAAACTCGAACTTGTGTTGTAATAAACTCTCCTTAGTGAGAACAAATGTTATTTTGTATATTTTTGTAATATAACTGCCTGTGGTGTAAATTATTTTGGCATTGTATCTCTGGACTCACCTTCGTGTGAGGTACCTTGTTGGATCCTGCGTTCGGTGGTTCATCGGGACGTTACCCGACAGACCAATAGTTTTATACCGTTTGAAGTGCGAGGTAGCCCTTCATTGAGGACTCGCGTACTTGAGCCGGTATAATTCAGGTTGGTTCTGCCACAGAAACCAAGGATAGATCAAGCTCAAAAGAAATTGCTGAGAATTCCATTCAAATTTACCTGCTTAAGGGCACGGAACTCCTTCTGCTTCATCTTCATAATGCCCTCAAGAATGTGATGGTTCCTGAAACGCTCGCGGAACTGGTCCCACGTGAGAGCCTCACGATCCCGAGCTGGGTAGGACTCCCACCAGTCAAGAGCGGAACCTCGCAGCTGCCCTGCCGCGTAAAGGACTCGCTCCCGGTCGTCGCACTGCGCAACAACCAACTGGCGCTCCACCGAACGAAGCCAGTCATCCGCCTGGAGTGGGTCCGTGGCGTGAGAGAAGGTCGGAGGGTGACCTCTCAGGAAATCCGCACGCCTGTCACGAGGCTGAGGCGGCGGAGGAGGCGGTGGCTGAGCATGGATCTGCTGCAGAGCCTGAACGGTGTTGTTCAGGGTAGCCATCATCTGCATCTGGAGCTGGAAGAACTGCTCCGGGGTCAGTGGTGGCGGCATCGGCAGCGGCTGACCAGTACCCTGGTTGTTCTGCTCCTGCTGGTCAGAACCGGAACCGGTGCGCCTGGTGTTCACCATCTGATTGCAACAACCGAAATTTATGAGAAAAAGATATCGTGCCACTGCGGAAATGAAACTTCGGAAGGATATGACAGAAAGAAAAGGAATATAGGTTTTACCCCCAACATTCTAACTCAATTTTATTATTTAGTTCGAGTTGGGTTAGGTCGATTTGCATGAACAAGTTTAACACCACTAGCCTATGCAATCAGCCAAAAATCCAAATCAAACATTTGCACAATAACAAACATTCAATATTCAAAACTTAGTCGAGTTTTCCACACTACTCGACTAACACACTCGTTCTAGCGTATTTTCATAGGGACAACCTAAACTTATAAATTACCGGATTAGGCGACTCAGGCCAACATCTACGGAAAGCTCAAGCTATTTCTCAGAAAAGACGGGGAGATAGCAAATCTAGGGCTTAAGACTCAAGGAATAGAAGCAGAAACCATGATGATTGAAGATTTGCGGAGACAAGGCAAAGGAAGGGAAGTCCTAAACTCGACCGATTCTACCTAGGCTTCGTCCTACAGTCGACACGGCTCTGATACCAATCTGTCACACCCGATTTATAAGAACATAAATCGAGCAATCATATATGCGCCAGGATCAAGTCACGCATATATACAACAGATTATCAAGATATCACAACACATGTCAGGTATAACAGTAATATAAATTGTAAACGAATCATAAGTGAATTATTTTATTACAACCGAATCAAGAATCGGTTCAAGAGTTGCGGAAGTGTAAAAGAGATACATGAAGAGCTGGGCGCCACAGGGACGTCGACTGGGAGACAAACGCCTAGAAGTCGTCGAAGCCGCTGACGTAATCCTCCACGTTGCCGGGCACTGAGCAGCAGTCGAAGATGTCCAAAATAGAACAGAAGAGTAGAGAGGCAAGTGTGAGTACAAACTCGTACTCAACAAGTATAACACGAGCATGAGGCTCTAAGGTTAGCTGACTCAACTACATTAGCTTTTAATCTTGGCAAATTTTATTAAAGCTAATTACTACAAGTAGATGAATTACCATAACCCAAATTGCATAATAAATTAATCAGCATTGATTAAGAACTACTGAGAACCATCCAAACCAAAACCACCCGGGGAATCGCCCTCGTCAAAGGTTGATAACCCCACTAATCAAAAGGAGGATCTGGGCCGCTCATGACTGTGAGCACAGCTGATATATCAGTTTTACACTCTCGAGAGGTTGCACAACTTTACCCACAAGTCGTGAGCTACGCTAGTTATTCATCACACTTCCTTAGGTGAGATGGCTAGCAAGCACACTACGAGACCGTTACAAAGAATCACGTTGGTAAGGTGTAACCGCTAAGGATTCTGGATCAGCGACGATGGGGCCCACCTTCGGGGGTACAAGACACACAGCACAGACCAAGCCGGAGGAGCAGGGACCATTGAAGCTTACCACCCCTCTTGCCCACGCAGGTAAGTTACTCCCGAACCAACACAACCTAATTAGTAAGTCAAGACCGTCCCATTCCAGTCTTGTGGTTGCGCGGTTGTCCCAGGTTGTCGCTCTATGAACCGGTCCTTATGGAGAGTGGCCAACCAAGCACTAAGCACCGTGCTGGCCCCCTAAACCATGTTTCTACCAAAACATCTTTTAAGGAGACGTGAGCCGCTCAAGCACACAGCACAGAGGGCCACTCTCAGAATTAAGTTGCATAAGACCATTAATCAATTTAATTAAAAAGGACCAAGTGTGTTATAGCGCAGCAACCTAGCACAACTAACCACAATGCAACCCAAAGGATATATATAAAGGATATAAAGTGGCTAGGAAATCCTTATAGGCATACAGAATTTAAATGCAGTATGAAATTGTATTAAAAAGTGATAGGAGGTTCATGTTATACTTGCCTTCCTCGTACTCTCCTGGCTGCTGCTCGAACTGCTCGGAAGATGGCGGCTCCTGGTACTGATCCAAAGGCTCCGCGTCTACTCACGATCATCAAGCATAGTCCACACATACACACATGCACGAACAATAGCAAACTATAAGAAAACAGTACACCAACACAATAGAACAGCACATGAAACTAGCCTAGAACTAATCTACGCGTTACAACGATCGCGTGGATATAAAGAACACTTAAAACGGAGCTAAGACGCGAAAACTACGCTTACAACAAGATCCAGGGACCTATTTGTAAGAAAAACAGGGCAACCAGGGACTTCTGGACGAAAACCAGGGACCTAAACATAAATAAAGCATAGACTCAGGGGCTAGCTCGTGAAAACACCAAACCTGGACTGCGGGTTCAAATTCCAGGAAGCTCAGGGGGTCAAACGGGAAGAAAAGGACCTGTCTGTAATTATTTTTGAACTGAATAGGACCGCGGGTTGATTTCCCCAAAAGGCAGGGGCTCTTTAGCAAATCTAATAGGCTGAAGCGGTAAGATCTATTCTGGGCCCTTAGATCCGGATCGGGCGGCTGAGATTAGACTCTTAAAACGAAGGGGTATCTGTGGATCTGGACGCTGGGATTTGGATCTGACGGCGCGAGCGAAACGGTACGCGGGTTCTGATCTGATCCGTTGATCGCGGATCGGACGGCTCACGGCGAAGGGGTATGGGGCTTCTAATCAGACCCGTTGATCGTGGATCGGGCGGCCAGGACCAAAGGGAAAAGAGAAACAGGGGCTGGCGGCGGCAATTGCTCGTCGGAGATGATCTCCCCGCGGCGGTGTTTCGCCGGCTTTGGCCAAAATCGGCCGTCCGACCTCGATTCTGGGTGGGGCTTGGCCGGGGAGAGAGAGCGGACGACGGTGAACCCATCTGGGCAGCCAGCACGGGGGATTGGGGCTCGGGGCGATGCTCCCCACGGCAGAGGCGGTATGGGGTCGCCGGCGAACGGCGCGGTCGAGGTTCCGGCTCGGGTTTGAGCCGGGCCTGGCACGGCGCAGCACCAGCGCGACCCTGGGATCCTACTGGGGATCTTAGCACGGGCATACGGCACAGGAGGGGGGCGGTCGACGGGAAGGGTCTTACCCGCGGCGGTGAGGGGAGGTCGGAGCTCGTGGCAGGTGGCCTTGGGGTGGGCTGCAGGACTCCAGGTGCCTCGGTCGGCAGCGCCCACAGGTGAGGAAGGTTGTGCCGGGGTTGGGGAGACCGAAGATGCGCCGGCGAGGGTGGAATTTGGCGACGCAGGGGCGGCAACGGCGGCGGCACCGTAGCTGTGGCACGGGCGGGGTGCTAGGGTTGGAGGCGGCGGAGCACGGGTGGGGAGATGAGAGCGCAGGGGGGTCGGGGGTCCCACTTATGGGGCGGCGGAACCCTCGGCATGCGGGCCCAGGCGCGGCGGCGCGAAGGCCCCGGCGGCAGAGCTGCCCGGCCGTTGCGGAGGGGAAGGGGAGGAAGCTGACCCGTGGGCCCCCGGCTGGTAGAGAGAGAGGAAGGGAGAGCGGGGGAGCGCTGGCTCGGGCGGAGAGAGGTGGGCCGGGGCGCGGGTGGGGAAGAAAAGAAACGGGCCGGCTTGGCCCATGCGGGGGAGGAGGAGAGAAGAGAGGGGCCCGTGGGGAGAATGGCTGCTGGGCTGCAAGGGAAAGAGAGAGGGGGAAAGAGATGGGCCGGGCTGAGAGAGAGAGAGTTGGGCTGGTCTTCTCCTTTCCCTTTTCTTTTTCTTTACTCTACCCATTCAAACAAAACCATTTGAATTCAAATACAATTTGAATTCAAACCTACACACTCAACACAAATAAAACAATGTTGCGGCATGAATGCACAACCACTTTAACCCTATGATAATTTTTATTTCCTTGTGTTTTATATTGCTTTAAATGCCACAAAATTAAAGAAAAGCCTGAAAAATTTATTTAAGCCCAAATAAATTCGTTAAAATTTAAAGAAATTACCTCAAGGTGTTACATAAATACTTGTTTTTTACACCCTAATCCTGCAGTACACTTTGAACTATTTGTTCTGATACCGGTTGGGCTTCTTGGAGGTATTGGTCAAATTGACCCTCGGTGCAATCCGCAGCCATGCCCTGAGCAAATATCTCTAGTCGCGCATCCGGCGAAAAAGACTTCACAATGGCAAGGGCGTTGTTGACGCATGCGACCGGAGCCTCTGCGAGAAATTTGAGCACTTTCTTCGGGGCTTCGCGGAGTCACTCTAGCAGGGGCTGCGGGCTCGCTTCGCCTTCTTCTGGGGGATCCACCATGTCCACCAGCCCCCGGGCGGCCCCCCTGAGGTCCTCCAGCTCCTTCTGCCGCTGCTCATCCTTTTCGCCCAGCGTCTTGACTTGCTGAAGGCAGTCGGCAAACTGTCGTTCAGTATCGCTGATCACCTTCTGCAGCCTCTCGACATCATCTATACGGCGATAAAGCAGGTTCTTCACATCAGTAAGCAGCTCTTCTTTACTCATTAAGATTCTCCTAAGTTCTGTGGTGAAGAGTTTTTCAGAATATAGGATGAATTGTTAAGTCCAAGTACTCGAGGGAAGCAATGGCTTACCTTGGTGCGCTTTATTTTGTTCCTTGAGCTGCTCCTAGTGCGCGTTCTTTTGTGCCTCGAGCGCCTTCTTCTGTTCTTCGAGTTGTCGTTGGAGCTCAGAGTTGGCTTTCTCGAGATGCAAGTTCTTCGTCTTCTCGTCGTCGATGCACTTTTCCAGAGCAGCGAGTTCTTGGTGATGTAACATCCAGGTAGTTAGAAACCTAGATACTAAGTTTGGATATCTTATATGTATGCTTGCTTTGATGTAGGTGAGTTGTACAGGATAGCTAGGGGTATATTTGTAATTTATGATTTATAAAAGTGCTTGAGTGTAATTCGGTAAAAGTACTATTAAGTGTCAAATCTAAATGACCATAGAGAAGAAAAGTACAAAAGTTAAGTTAAACCTAAGAAAAATAGACTTTATATGAAACTAAGGACCTATATGTAATTAACACAAAAATATAAGGGTTTACATGTGAAATGATTGAAATATAAAAGTAAAATTTAGAATTGTTTAAGGATTAATGTGTAAAAATACAAGTAATCATGACAGTCCAGAAAAATTGTAAACATGCCCAAAATTTGATCAAATTTAGGTGGGCAAAGACAAAGATAATATAAATTCCATCTTGTTTCAAAATGCAATATAAAAAGCTGTAAACTTTGAGTTTCTGAACCTAAGCCTTAAAACAATGTTGTAGAGTTTGAAAAACTCTACAACTTTCATATTGAGCATTTTCTCATTTGATCTTTGTAGCAGTGAGAAATCTTAGTTTACCGAGAGGTCCCTAAACTTTTTGGAAATCACAAGCAAGTCCCCCGGACCTCTCCCCTCTCTTCTTCCTCTTCGCGCACGTGGGACCCTGCTCTGCTCGCCTGCCGCCGGCAGTGCTGCGCCTCTAGCCACCGCTTCACCGCCGCCGCAACGCCACCTCCTGCTGAGATCTTTTCCACGCGTCGCCCTCTTCCTCTCCCGGTCAAGGTCCACTTCCCTAGTGGCCTCTTGCGCGCACGCCACGACTACCCCTAGCGTCCACCGGCCGCCACCTCCTCCTCGCCATGGACAGCCCCCCCGTGAAGCCTTAACTTTCGGTCTCTCACGCGCAACAGCATCACTTCAATGCCTACATCCTGTTTCTCCAGTTCCAGTGCCAATTTCCGAGCGCCCGAACCACATTCCTCCGCCGCAGTCTCCTCTTGCTCCGGCCGCGCACGGCATTCCCGTGGGCAGCCATCACCAGACCTCCTCCGCCCCAATCCATCCTCGTGCAAGCTTCCCCATTGCTTGCTCGTGCTCGACAACCCCCTGTTGCCTCCCAATTTCAACTGGAGCTTCGCCTCCGACGAGCGCCGCCATCGCCGCCTTCGGCCCCACCGTGGGCAGCTCGCTCCGGGTACTCCCGCGCCTCCACAACCCCCTAGCCAGCACCACACCATCCTTCTGAAGCTCCACGACCCATCCATTGGCTCTATAGTCCAGCACATCGCCCTCCCGAAGCTCGCCGGCTTTCCTCATCGCTGCCGCCGCTACTGTCTCCGTCGGTCACCTCGAATCTGACACGTTTGCATCCAATTGGTTGTACCTACACGTTCCCCATGACTTACTGAAGCTCATGCGCAGGTTCCCTGCCGACGTTCACCGCCGGAGCCCCGCCGCCGACGGTGACCTCTCCGCCGCCACCTCGGGCTCTCGTCCGGATCTCTTCTTCCGACCTCCACGACCCTCGACACGGGGTGCAACAGAACCGTCGTGAGCTCCTGCATCCTCTCCTACCCTTGGACCTCGCCGCCGGTGACCTGCCTCGCCGGAACACGGCCGTCCTTCCCTTGCTCTGCGTCTGCCTTTAGCTTAAGGACCTCGTGTTAGAAGACTTGAAAGTCCAGGGGGCTATTTGCACACCCTTAGACTCAGACAAATAGTACCCGAAGGACCCCCTTATGTAATTTATGCTGCTAACTTTAAAATTCTATATCAATTCGGGGAAAAATCATAAAAATGTAAACAAAATTTTGTTGGAATCCTTAGTTAAAGATCTACAACTTTACTTAAGAGATAAACTTCAGTTTCTGTATGTTTTGTACTTTAATTTAAATGTTAAGTTTAGTTACTTATGGGCTTAGGAAATGTATAGAAATTGATTGAAAAATGATAAAAATGTGAAATCAGTTGGGTTAATTTTCCTTTAACATGTAAAATTTAAGGAAAATAATTATCCTATCATTTAAGTGATATTTCTTAGTATATGAGTTTAGTTTTAATTAATGCATAAGTTAATCTTGTATAAGTAATATCATAAATTTAAATGCTCTAAAATCATGAAAGTATTTGCTGATATTGTTCTATAATTGTGTAGTCTTTTTGCTAAATTTACAACCCAAGGATAGGTGGGAAACAACTAAAACAATTGAACATGTTATTATAAGTACATAATTTAATATCAATATGGAATTCACATAAATAAATAGTACACGCAATAGATGAAATGATTTAATTTAATTATTGGGCATCACCCCAACCTGTTGCTCCATGCCACTAATTAGAAAATTTAACATAGTTAACCCTGCTATTTAATGTATCTAGATAATATAATTAATACTCGATAAATGACTGCCTAGTACAGGGTAGTTAGGTTGTTTGTTGTAATATAGTGTTCTTTTGTTTGGATTGCAACTTTATTGTGAAATAACATAAAAGAATGTGCATTCCTTAACTTATAGTTTTGCATATCATGTAGACTCGATTACTTTCGCCGACGGCGATTATGAAGTGGTTCTGGAACAAGGCGTAGAACCAACCGAAGACCCCAGGGACATCGTCGAAGGATTAACTGAAGCTCCGAACCAAAGTTCGGATAACTTTGACCCTACCGCTCCCAATCCTACGCAAGAAGGCAAGCCCCGGACATAACCCACTATTTTCTTACACTGCCATTTATATCTATTTATACATTTTTATGCATTAAGTTCATAGGAATTGTTTGGAAACCTTAGTTGCATAATTCCAGGAACCGATGTACTGAACACTAGAACTTGAGTCCGAATAGCTGCTCTGCTTATAGGACCGGTAGAAGTTGAGTGATTTCCTGTCACTCGCGCTAAAAAAAGGAATTGTAATGTTTACATTCCTGTTATCACTATAAGGATGACGGACGGGACTTTTGTGAGGTATCATGGTTGAGATGATACCCCGTCTGTGTTGTTGAACTGGATAAGGCCGCAGTGTGTGGTAGCGGTGGTTAAGCGTTTGAAAGTACTAGCCACATGCCGTGAAATATGGTAAGCGGTAAGCCTAGTAACCAATCGGCCCGAGGAGTGGACATACCCCCCACCACATGTATTTACTTCTTTTGGTTACTTGGTTCGACGTGTAGGAATACGTGTTGCTGGGCAACCAGGAGTACGAGTTTTGTAGTCGCGCTACAGACGTACGTCCTGCATTTTGGAAGTGCATATGATCCTGCAGTCGCTTGTGGTGGCCTTGATCCACGAGTCGGAATGAAAGGCAAACGGTTGCTTCGGAACGACCCTTTGGTGTTCCAAGCGTGTGAGTTAGGTTTACCCTTGCAAGGTTTTGAAATTCGATTCAGGAATCGTCCGTTTCTCGCGGAGATTGAGACTGCTTAATCCCTTTGCCACATAGAGTAACAAGAGCAACTTTGTGATTATCAAAGATGATGTTTGATTAAAGATTCTACCATGTTTGAGTAGTTTTAGGTGCTTACCTAGAATGGTTAATTAACTAGAATCTGAAAGCTAAAAGTTGAAAATAAGGATCTACTCTTTGTTGCTTTTCAGCTGAAAACCCTACCCAAAACCTGAAAAGCCTGCATAAGTCTAGATACATGGCTAAGTATACCATGAGCGGGTAAGTCTTGCCGAGTATTAGTATACTCAGCCTTGCTTTTGTTGATTTACTTCAGGTAATCTCCCTGATGAGCCAGCTTTCATTACCCCGTGGCCCTACCCCTTGCCTGATGGTTGGTCCGTGGAATGGGATCCGTCCCCGGCCAACACCGATTCTGCCGAGTGATATCATGCCAGGGCTAGCATGATATCTGTAATAACGACGTGTACCGTGTTCGTGTTTTCAAACTCCGCTGTTGTGACTTAAAACCTGAACTGTTTTGTAATAATGTCCCTCGTTGGACACTTACGATACTTTTACATGCATCTGTAATATATCTGCCTGTGATGTAAAGTGTAATGGCGTTTATATCTCTGGACTCACCTTCGAGCGAGGTACCTTGTTGGATCCTGCTTTCGGTGGTTTATCGGGACGTTACCCGACAGGTCAAGGGATTATACCGTTTGAAGCACGAGGTAGCCCTCAAGAGAGGACTCGCGTACTTGAGCCGGTGTAATTCAGGTTGGTTCTGCCACAGCTGGTATCAGAGCTAACAAGTGTACCCTGGAGATACATTTAGCATTAAAAATAATTTATAGTATAAAAATTTTGATTAATCAAGTATTTGCGAACTACGTTGGGTTCGTTAAGTTTTATGTATAGTACGTAAAGCCCTAGGGTAATGTTATTAAGGGAATTAGAGGTGGCTGTAGTATATATATATATAACTCTAACTTCTAGCATTACTTTTCTATTAAAACTTAAATTCATGTACAACACAACTTTACTTTCTGTAACGACACCTTCGATCGCGAGGTAAGAAGGTAAGGATCCTCAGCCAACTGAGGGAGCTTGGCCTTCCTGTCGGTGATGCGAACCGAACGCTGTTTCTCAAGCAGTGGCTTACTTGAGATGCTGCCAATGTACCAACTTTGGTTGACTACATTGGGAGTAGATGGTTCGGCGCAGGGTATGGCGATTGCTGTTCATACCCCCGCATTTTTGGCGGTACCCCCATGAATACATTGTTTCGATAACGTATGTTAACGTTGTCTGTATGGCGGTAATTGTACAGAGACTGTTTCTATAGTGAGCAGTAATGAATGGGGACGCTTTCATGACATGCTGGCATGAAAGGTTCATTGGATATATATATATGTATTGTGGTTTTCTGCAGGTACACTAACCACGATTACGAAACTAGGACGGATAGAACTTATCGACTAGTTAATAGAGAGAGACGTATTTATATTGTGCCACCGTAACTAACCACGTAAGACCAAGATTACTTGGTAGTTATTTTTGTTTGTGAGATCGAATAGTGCGTGCATGCATAATACATTAATCAACAAAAGGGATCTTTAATTTTGTTGCTTTAAGAAATAGGTAACATGTTGGTATTTCTTAGTTTGGGTAAATAGCAATCTTTAGCCGAGTCCCTTAAGTATCCATCTGATTTCCAGCCTTTGCTGTTATCAGAATCAGCTATCTTAATCCATTTACCTTGTGAGCTTTTCGCAGGGTAAATATATCTTACCATTTGCATTGTTGTCGCAGATGGCTGCTCCTTCCAATGCCTTTTGGGATCAGGAGGGGCACTCCCACACCAATGCTTTACATTGGAAAGGGTTTCCTCGTCTCTTATGGCAAATCCTTAAGTCTGTTCCACTATACAGAGCTTCCTCAATATGATGGGGTGGAATATCGCGAAGAGGGAGTTCCTCGATGCCGGGTTAAGATGATAATTCCTCAACACCCTTTCCGCTCCTCATGGCATCCCATAGAAGTGGAAGTGGTCGGATATCATCTGGTTGATACCCTTGAAACCGCTGCCTTGGAAGCTATCAAACTTTTCTGCAATCAACATCCAACAGAAGTTGCCGCGTATCCTATTGGTTTATTTCCTACCATAGACCCTGGTAATTTGGAATGGAATTTTCAGACAGAACATCTTGGCCATATGCTAGGAGATCTGGCTGAAGAAACGGTTCGTAGCATTACTAGGTTTATGGATGTGCAACATCATTACCAGATTTTGCTGCGTCATAGCATGAGTCAGTTAACTTGTGCGACTCAAAGTCATTATTGGAATGATGACCGCCAAGTTACTCAAATAGTGGAATTACAAGCCCTGGTGACTCAAAAGGATGAAATCATCACAGCACGAGATGAGACCATCCTTCACCGGGAAGATCAGATCAATGAGAGTGATCATATAATCACTCAACGTGACACTGTCATTGAATTCCTACAGGCACAAATTCATGATCTGATACTTGAGGCTGATGATGCTCAGGCTCACCTTGAGGAACTGCAGCAACAACCGATACTACCTGCTGCACCCGTAATGCCTGAAGAGGAAGAAGAAGATCCGGAAGAGATTGAGGGTGTCTCAGAGCTTGACTCCGAGCACGGGGATCCTATTCTTAGTCCCTATCACTCTCCCTCTGGCAGTCAGTCTTCTGTAGGCAACTTCGACGATTTCTAGTTTCGTAAATCGTCGACTAGCTAGAGGTAACTTGTGGGGAGTGTAATAACTTAGGTAGTGTGTAACTTAGCTAGATCTCATGCCATTTGTTGTAACATAGATGGCTTGCGTAGGGATCTTTCGGATGTGTGATGTGGAGAACGATCAGAATCAGTGTTGTAATATAAGTTTCCTATTTTATCATCTTGTTCACTATCCCTATGATTCTAAAATGAGATAATTGAATGGAGTGTATGCATTGTTTATCTAAGTCGTACATCTTCTGAAATTGGGAGTAAGGCTATATGGCTAATGATGGACATCTCCTTTGTTTCAGATGGTTGGAGCCACGCGCGGAACCCCGGAAGGTTTCCGGGCAGATCAGGCTAGCGGTTCTCAACAACCGCCACCGCCACCTCCTAACCTTGCCGAAGTTATGGCTCGGCAAACTGAACTTCTCAACTTGCTAGTACAAGCACAACAAAACCAGCAACATCAGCAGTTCCGAGGAGGTCGTGATGACCACAATCCTCCCGCGGCTAGTTATCAGGATTTCATCAGTACCCAGCCTCCATTCTTCAGTAGAACTGAAGAACCCTTGGATGCCGATGCTTGGCTCCATATCATTGAATCGAAGTTCGCTCTATTGACAATACCTTGTGCGGACTCAAGCAAAGCTTCCTTTGCCACCCAGCAACTCTGTGGTGCTGCTCAGATCTGGTGGGATAATTTCTACACCATGCAACCTGCAGGGCACAATATCACCTGGGATGAGTTTCGGGCAGCCTTTAGAGCACACTATATTCCAGAAGGATTGCTGGAGCGAAAGTTGAATGAATTCTTGGCACTTACTCAAGGCACCAGTACAGTCCTGCAGTACGCACAGAATTTTAATCATCTGTGTCAATATGCGGGATATCATGTGGATAATGATGACAAGAAACAAGATCGTTTCCGTCGGGGCCTTAATACCAAGCTCAAGGAACGCCTGAATCTTGTGAGGGCTAATACTTTCAGTGAGCTGGTTAATATGGCCTTAACTCAAGAAGATTGCATCGTGGCGCATTATGCTGAGAAGAAGAGAAAGAATCCTACTGGACCCTCGAGTGCTCAACCACCGAGGTATCGGGTTGTTCCCAACACACCGTCCCGAGCGCCACAGCGGAATGCCCCAACTGGTAGGCTGGTTTTCAGGCTGCCCCAACAGCAACGAAGGTATAGACCTCCCGTTCCTCCGCAACAACTACAACAATCTGGCCCACGGCCAACTGTTCAACAAGTGCCACAGAGAAGCAGCAATTATTGCTGTTTCAATTGCGGAAGCGCGGATCATTTCATCAGAGATTGTCCGCGGCCCAAGAAACTAATCAAGGGCAGAGCTCTACTCAGGGGAACCAGAACAAGGGCAAGAAACCGGTAATGCAAGTCCGGCAAGGGCGGATTAATTTCACCACTCTGGCAGAACATCCCGATGGAGCTCCCGTCATGTCGGGTACATTCTCTATTCACCACAAACCAGTTGTTACATTATTTGATTCGGGAGCAACACATAGTTTTATTAGTAACAACTGTGGTACCCGAATAGGACTCGATCTTAGTTCTACCCAGGGGTCATATATGATCTCTACCCCTGGAGGAAATATTACCTCCAACCAAATGAGTAGAAATGTGCCAATTCAGTTAGGTAGTAAAGAAATCAAAACTGATTTGGTTTTACTAAGTTTGGAGGGTATTGATATTATACTTGGGACAGACTGGATGACTAAACATCAAGTACGGCTAGATATTTCTTCCCGAGTTGTTGAAATTGATTCACCATACTATGGGATCACCACCCTTTATCTGCCTCAGCCAGAATGTCTGCATCCTTGCACTTATGCCATCACAAATATCCAAGTTAAAGATATTCCTATAGTATGTGAATACCCCGATGTCTTTCCAGACGACTTGCCTGGAATGCCACCAGATAGAGACATCGAGTTTATCATTGAACTTCAATCGGGCACTGCTCCTATTTGAAAGAGGCCGTATCGCATGCCTCCAAATGAATTAGCAGAACTAAAAATCCAGCTCCAAGATCTTCTTGATAAGGGTTATATACGTCCAAGTGCTTCACCTTGGGGTTGTTCTGCTCTCTTTGTCAAAAAGAAAGACAATAGCCTAAGGCTATGTGTCGATTACCGTCCACTCAATGCGGTTACCATCAAAAATAAGTACCCTCTTCCCCGCATTGACATTTTGTTCGATCAGCTAGCCGGAGCTAAGGTCTTCTCTAAGATTGACTTACGCTCTGGTTATCATCAAATCAAGATTAGGCCTTGTGACATTCCAAAAACGGCCTTCTCGACCAGATATGGACTTTATGAATATCTGGTTATGTCATTTGGACTCACTAATGCACCGGCATATTTCATGTATCTCATGAATTCAGTATTCATGCCGGAACTCGACAAATTCGTCGTGGTCTTCATTGATGACATTTTGATATACTCCAAAACTAAAGAGGACCATGCCAATCATTTACGTGTCGTCCTGCAATGACTACGTGATCATCACCTTTATGCCAAATTCTCGAAATGTGAATTTTGGCTGGATAGTGTGAAATTTTTAGGACACACTGTCTCTAGTGAAGGCATATCGGTTGATCCAACCAAAGTCCAAGAGGTTATGGACTGGAAACCTCCAACTTCAGTCCATCAAATTCGAAGTTTTCTTGGATTGGCGGGATACTATCACCGATTCATTCCAGACTTTTCCAAAATAGCTAAACCCATGACTGAGATATTAAAGAAAGAAGTTAAATTCTGCTGGAATGACAAGTGTGAGAAAGCATTCCATACCTTGAGAAAACTCCTAACAACTGCTCCAGTGCTAGCTCAGCCAGATAGCACTCAACCTTTTGATGTCTATTGCGATGCTTCCGGAATTGGCCTTGGTTGTGTCCTTATGCAAAACAATCGGGTCATTGCCTATGCATCAAGAGCACTCCAGACTCATGAGCAAAATTATCCAACACATGATCTTGAATTGGCAGCAGTTATCCATGCTCTCAAGATCTGGAGACATCATCTTATGGGTGCTAAGTGTAATATCTACATTGACCATAAGAGCCTCAAGTATATTTTCACTCAAGCTGACCTAAATATGAGGCAAAGGCGTTGGTTAGAATTGATTAAAGACTATGACCATGAGGTACACTACCATCCAGGCAAAGCTAATGTGGTTGCGGATGCCCTTAGCCGCAAAGCACACTGTCATTGTTTATCCATAGCAACTTTCAGTGACACTCTCTGCCATCAGATGAGAAAACTCAATTTAGAGATCATTCCTCAAGGTAGTCTGAATCTACTATCCATTGAGTCTACTCTTCGAGATAGAATCATCATGTCGCAACTACATGATGAGGGTATCAAAATCATCAAATCAAAGCTATCTCTAGGAGAAGCCAAATATAAGTGTTTTCACACTGACCATCAAGGAACATTATGGTTCAACAATCGAATTGTTGTACCTAAAGATCATCAGCTTCGCAAGCAAATCCTTGATGAAGCACATCTATCCAAGTTCTCTATTCATCCTGGTAGCACCAAGATGTATCAAGATCTACGGCAACATTTTTGGTGGACCAGAATGAAAAGAGAAATTGCAAAATATGGATCCGAGTGCGATACGTGCCAGAGAGTCAAAGCCAGTCATCTCAAGGCATCTGGTACACTTCAGCCATTACCCATTCCATCATGGAAATGGGAAGACATTAGCATGGATTTTATTGTCGGTCTTCCCAACACATCTCAAAAGCATGACTCCATATGGGTAATCATTGATAGACTCACAAAAATAGCTTATTTTCTTCCTGTGCATACCACTTATTCAACTAAGAAGTATGCAGAGATCTATCTAGATCAAATCGTTCGATTGCACGGTGTTCCTAAAACTATCATCTCTGATAGAGGACCCCAGTTCATTGCACGCTTCTGGGAATAGTTACAATCAGCTCTTGGATCCAAACTGATACGAAGCTCTGCGTATCATCCTCAAACGAATGGACAGACTGAGCGAGTTAATCAAATTCTTGAAGACATGCTCCGAGCTTGTATTATTCACTATGGTACAAGTTGGGACAAGTGCCTTGCTCTAGCTGAATTCTCTTACAATAACAGTTATCAAGCTAGTCTTCAAATGGCTCCTTTTGAAGCGTTATACGGTCGTAGATGTCGAACTCCTTTAAGTTGGTCTGAGACCGGTGAACGCAAAATCTTCGGACCAGACCTAGTCGTTGAAGCCGAAGATAAGGTTAAGGTTATTCAATCTAATCTTAAAACCGCTCAGTCCAGACAGAAATGCTACGCAGATAAGAGGAGGAAACCTCTGCAATTTTAAGTAGGAGATTTTGTCTATCTCCGAGTATCTCCTACCAAAGGTATCCAACGTTTCGGCATAAAAGGGAAGTTAGCACCTCGATATGTCGGACCCTTTGAAATTCTCAATGTTTGTGGCCCAGTGGCTTACAAACTTCGCCTTCCGTCTCAATTGGCTGCTATTCACGATGTCTTCCATGTCTCTCAACTTAAGAGATGTGTCAAAGTACCCACAGAAATCGTGGAGACTTGTGCCACTAAGATTGAACCCGATCTATCTTATATCGAACGACCTCTTTGAATCTTGGATACCAAGGAAAGGCTCACCAGAAAAAGGGCAGTTAAGATGTATAAAATCTTGTGGGATCATCACACCGAAGAAGAAACGACTTGGGAAACAAAATCTTATCTTTAACAAAATTTCCCAGACTTCCTTCAAGCCAATTCCCAAATCTAATCATCCGATTCTGTTCAGCTTCAGAATCTCGGGACGAGATTCTTTTTAGGGGGAAGGCTGTAACATCCAGGTAGTTAGAAACCTAGATACTAAGTTTGGATATCTTATATGTATGCTTGCTTTGATGTAGGTGAGTTGTACAGGATAGCTAGGGGTATATTTGTAATTTATGATTTATAAAAGTGCTTGAGTGTAATTGGGTAAAAGTACTATTAAGTGTCAAATCTAAATGACCATAGAGAAGAAAAGTACAAAAGTTAAGTTAAACCTAAGAAAAATAGACTTTATATGAAACTAAGGACCTATATGTAATTAACACAAAAATATAAGGGTTTACATGTGAAATGATTGAAATATAAAAGTAAAATTCAGAATTATTTAAGGATTAATGTGTAAAAATACAAGTAATCATGACAGTCCAAAAAAATTGTAAACATGCCCAAAATTTGATCAAATTTAGGTGGGCAAAGACAAAGATAATATAAATTCCATCTTGTTTCAAAATGCAATATAAAAAGCTATAAACTTTGAGTTTCTGAACCTAAGCCTTAAAACAATGTTGTAGAGTTTGAAAAACTCTACAACTTTCATATTGAGCATTTTCTCATTTGATCTTTGTAGCAGTGAGAAATCTTAATTTACCAAGAGGTCCCTGAACTTTTTGGAAATCACAATCAAGTCCCCCGGACCTCTCCCCTCTCTTCTTCCTCTTCGCGCACGTGGGACCCTGCTCTGCTCGCCTGCCACCGGCAGCACTGCGCCTCTGGCCGCCGCGTCACCGCTGCCGCAGCGCCACCTTCTGCTGAGATCTTTTCCACGCGTCGCCCTCTTCCTCTCCCGGTCAAGTTCCTCTTCCCTAGTGGCCTCTCGCGCGCGCGCCACGACTACCCCGAGCGTCCGCCGGCCGCCACCTCCTCGTCGCCGTGGACAGCCCCCCCGTGAAGCCTTAACTTTCGGTCTCTCGCGTGCAACAGCATCACTTCAACGCCTACATCCTATTCCTCCAGTTCCAGTGCCAATTTCCGAGCGCCCGAACCACATTCCTCCGCCGCCGTCTCCTCTTGCTCCGGCCGCGCACCGCATTCCCGTGGGCAGCCATCACCAGACCTCCTCCGCCCCAAAACATCCTCGTGCAAGCTTCCCCATTGCTTGCTCGTGCTTGACAACCCCCTGTTGCCTCCCAATTTCAACTGGAGCTTCGCCTCCGACGAGCGCTGCCGTCGCCGCCTTCGGCCCCACCGTGGGCAGCTCGCTCCGGGCACTCCCGCGCCTCCACAACCCCCTAGCCAGCACCACATCATCCTTGTGAAGCTCCACGACCCATCCGTTGGCTCTATAGTTGAAGCGTCCCCCATCAGGGAAGACTTAAAAGTGTCACTTTATCAGTCCCAGGAGGCTGATAACACTTTTATTACATCAGATGGTACATCACCGTACAACTCTACGCGGTAATGGGCAGTGAAGCGCCACTATCGCGAGGATTACAACCAGAACCCACACAACTACACTAGCTACGAACAAAGGATCGTCAGAGTCTTGCGCCATGCGGAGCTCCAACGGTGACCTCACCCACAGGCAAGACTGGGTGCAGGACGGGACCCTACTCGTCGTTCTCGGGGATGTAGTCGGGATCCTCCACTGTAAAGTAAAATGGGGTGAGTACAAACGTACTCAGCAAGTTCAATCACACCCACGGAGGGGTTATCACAGAATTACATGCACAGAATAATCCAAGGATAAGGTTATGGTTCATTTGCGGAAAACTTGACTTTATGCAAAGGTTCGTTTTAAAACATTTTTCAAAAACAAGTCGTTAAGCATCGAGGGGCACACGGTGTTGATCCACACAGGATCTAGTTTAAAACTGCTACCGGACTCCCCGTCCGCCGTAGCACATGGCACCACTGCCGGATACTTTCCAAACAACTCACACTGGATCAACCATTCCCAGAGAGAAACACTAGTTATGTGACCACACCGTAACTTGCCCAGTACCGTGGGCACGGCTATTCGAATAGATTTCAACTCTGCAGAGGTGTGCAACTTTACCCACAGGTGGGGTACCACAGCACGAACACCTGAGTGCCGGTGCAGATCCCATCGAAGCCCTTACCCACCGTAGCTAGACCTGACTAGCCATCACGGGATCTATCAAGGGGTCATTCGACCTAACACCGAGGTTTAACCGGGGCATAAGTCACACAGAGCTTATCCCGTCTCCTTGATCACCCGTTGCTCCCAGCTCTCCTGATGGCTATCAGACTAACTAGTGGGGTTGAGCCAAGCCGTTGCCCATACAACGGTCAAGTGGTTCGCACTACGAGAAGCTAGGTGAGATGTCACATCAACTCGGTCCTTAGGGGTGACAAGATGGATATCTCCCATCCACGCTCAACCACACAGGTACGAGCACATCAGCGGCAATTCACACAGAAATGCCATCCATCTCATCTAATTCGCTTTTCAAAACCACATTGTATCCCTTCCCACACACACGCATTTTCTTTATAAATCAGGCAGTCAAAGTATGGTTATTTCAAGCAAGGGTGGCTATCCTATCGGGTTTCCAGCACGCAAAACAATGCAATTTTATAAAACAGGCCATTGGGTCGTGTTTATAAAAACTAGGACAGAAATATGCATCAAAGGGCGGAATTGAACTTGCCATCGTCAAACCCTTGCGGGAAGTCCTGATCGAAGCACTGCCCTTCGGGTTCGGGGCCGCAGTACTGGTCCTCAGTTGCCTGGTCGCGGTCGGGAACCTCGTCGTTTACTCCGTGTCCTACGACGCAAACAAACAGACACACAATCAAGCGAAAGAACTAAAAGCTTTTACGATAGGCTTGAATCGGAAATAATTTAGTTACGGAGTTAGGGGCAATATCTCTGGGTGGTTTCTTAATGGCATGGCTAAAACTATACTAGAAAGGGCGTGGTAAAGTTTCGGGTCAATCGGAGGTCGTTTTGCACATAAAATGACGCGCTAAAGGTGGTTTCAGGGCTTAAACGGGGGTCCAGGGACTTGTTCGTAATTATCTAAAGGGGGTAAGGGTTTATCTGCGAAACCTAGAATTAATCAGGGCATGCTAAAGGGTGTCGGGCATGGTTGGGTTTTTATGTAACGGAGGGATTCAATTTGAATTAATAGAGTGGGCAGGGTTTCTTTCGCGAAAGGGAGCTATTAGAGAGGGGGGGGTCCTTATTTAGAAAAGAGAGTAAGGGCGGGGGGTTAAACGCAAAACCACCCCTTCTTCTTCCTCCTCTCACCCGTGAAACAGAGGAAGGGGAAAAGGGGCTCGGCGCCGGCCTAATCCCGGCGGCCGAGGCCCGGGGTGGCTCGGGTGCGTGGGGGAAAAGGGAGAGGGGGCCAAGGGGAACTGATTCCCCTGCTCACCTTGAGCCGGGGCGAGGCGTGGGAGTGGGGCGGCGGAGGCCTGCGGGTGGCGGCCGAGCGGCGTGCGGCGGCGGAGTTGGGAGCGTGCGAGAAGGGGCTGGGGGTGGTGGCGCCGTTCGTGGAGGTGCCGAGGTGCGGGGAAGGGCTACTTATAGGCGGCCGCGTGGAGGAGCGATGGGGGTCGGTGGGAAGGGCCGGCGGGCGGTGCGGGCGCCATTAATGGCGCCCCGGCCGCTTGCGGCCGTCGCGACGCGGTGGTGCAGGACGGCGGCGGTGTGCGGCAGCGTGCGGCGCGGCCAATCGACGGGCGGTGCGGCACGCGCGGGGGTGGGTGCATGTGGGCGCCGTGCGGCACGGCGAGCGGCGCGGCACGCGCGTGCGCGTGCACTGGTGGCGCGACACAGCGCGGCCGGGGGGCGCGGGTACGGCGCGGCTGGGCAGGAGCTCGCGCGCGGCCACGCGGGGCACGCGGGGGCGAGCGCGTGCGCGGCACGGTGGCGCGCGGCGTGGGGGTGCTCGGGAGCAGAGGCAGGGGAAGGAGGGGAGAGGAGAGGAGAGAAGGGAAAAGGAAGAAGGGAGGAAAAAGGAAAAAAAAGAGAAAGGAAAAAGGGAGGAAAGGAAAGGAAGGAAAGAAAGAGAGAGAGATTGGAAAAAGAAAAGAAAAGAGAAAGAGGGGAAGGCGTGCCGGCGCCGGTCGCGGCGGCGACCGCGGCCGGTCGGCCACGCGCGCGCGGGGATTCGCGCGCGGCACGAGGAGCGCCGGCGCAGAACGCGGCGGGTGATCGCGTGCGGGTCGGCCACGCGTGCTCGGCGTTCGCGCGCTGCGCGAGGAAAAGAGTCGCGCCAGCGCTACTCGCGGAAAGCGGTCTTGTGTGAGTGGTGCGGGATTGGGACGGCGGTCAAGTCCGCTGTCGGTCGTCAAGGGTTAGAGTTAGGGTTTGACGACGAACATTTTAGCGCGTGGTAAGTTTTCAGGGCGTCACAAACCTACCCCACTTAAATGAATCTCGTCCTCGAGATTCGGCTGGCCCCTAAACAGATGGGGAAATTCCTTCTTTAGAGCCTCTTCGCGCTCCCAGGTCGCTTCTTCTACTCCGTGTCTACTCCATTGAACTCTGCATATCCGTACTTCGGAGTTTCTGGTCCTCTTAGCGACAGTGTCTAGAATCTTGACCGGCACTTCCTGATATCGCAAATCCGGCTGCAGGTCTATTGTTTCCACCAGCACATGTTCTCCCTCGGGTACTCTCAGACACCTTCTTAATTGCGAGACATGGAACACTGGGTGTATATCTGACATTTCTTCTGGTAACTCTAGTCGGTATGCCACGGCTCCGACTTTCTTTAGAACTTGATACGGTCCAATGTATCGAGGGGCTAATTTTCCTTGTACCTGAAATCTTCGTGTCCCTCGAATGGGTGAGACTTTGAGATAGACAAAATCGCCCGGATTGAAGCTTATCTCTCGCCTCTTCTTGTCTGCATAGCTCTTTTGTCGGGACTGGGCTGCTTTCAGTTTCTCGCGGATCTCCGCTACTTTTTCTTCTGCCTCTTTTATGAAGTCGGGTCCCTCTAGGGCACGTTCTCCAACTTCCGACCACATTAAAGGAGTTTTGCACTTTCTTCCGTAGAGGGCTTCGAATGGCGACATACCCAGGCTGGCTTGGTAACTATTATTGTACGAGAATTCTGCATAGGGCAGACTCTGTTCCCAATCGTTTCCATAGGTCAAGACACATGCTCTCAGCATATCTTCCATGATCTGATTCACCCTCTCGGTTTGACCATCCGTCTGTGGGTGGTATGCGGAGCTAAAATCTAACTTAGTGCCCATGGCTTTATGTAGGCTTTTCCAAAACCTAGATGTAAATTGGGTCCCTCTATCCGAGACGATTCTGCTGGGCATTCCATGTAACTTCACTATGTTTTCCACGTAAAGTTTTGCCAGCTTTTCTCCACCATAAGTGGTTCTTACGGGTATGAAATGTGCCGATTTAGTGAGTCGATCCACTATTACCCATATGGAATCATGTCCCTTCTGTGTTCTGGGTAGGCCTACTACGAAGTCCATTCCTATTTCATCCCATTTCCAGACCGGGATGGGCAAGGGTTGCAATAATCCTGCTGGCTTTTGATGTTCGGCCTTGATCCTTTGGCAGGTATCACAATGAGCCACGAATCTTGCAATATCCGCCTTCATTCCGTTCCACCAATATTTTTGCTTTATGTCCATATACATTTTGGTGGATCCTGGGTGGATAGAGTAGGCCGAGTTATGTGCTTCGTCCATAATTATCTGCCGGAAGTCTCCATTCTGGGGTACACAAATTCTATCCTCGTACCATAATGTTCCCTTATCGTCCACTCTGAAACCCGGTGCTTTGTTTTCTCCGGTTTGTTTGCGAATTTTTACTAACTCTTGATCCGAGCTTTGGGCTTCTCTAATCTTATCCTCTAATGTGGATTGGACGTTTAGCACTTGGCTGGAACCTCGGGGTATAATGTGCACATTTAATTGTGCCATTTCCTCTCGCAGATGGTCATTCGTGGGCCCATAGGATTTCCGACTTAAGGCATCGGCTACCACGTTCGCCTTTCCGGGGTGATACTGAATTTCCAGATTATAGTCCTTGACCAACTCCAACCACCTTCTCTGCCTTAAATTTAAGTCTGGCTGAGTAAAGATGTACTTTAGACTCTTGTGGTCAGTGTAAACCTCACACTTATTTCCGATCAGGTAGTGTCTCCAAATTTTAAGGGCATGCACTACGGCTGCTAGTTCCAAATCATGGGTCGGATAGTTTTGCTCATGGGTTTTGAGTTGGCGGGAGGCATATGCAACGACTTTCCCGTCTTGCATTAGTACGCACCCTAATCCTTGTCGGGATGCGTCACAATAAATGACAAAGTCCCGATGAATGTCCGGTAGGGTCAGCACTGGGGCGGTTGTCAGTCTTCGCTTCAATTCTTGAAAACTCCTCTCACAGGATTCTGTCCAAGCAAACTTTTTCTTCTTCTTAAGAAGTTCCGTCATGGGTCGGGCTAACTTGGAGAATCCCTCAATAAATCTCCGATAGTATCCGGCTAATCCGAGAAAACTTCTGATCTCACTAACGTTAGTTGGCTGCTGCCAATTGGATACGGCTTCAACCTTCTCTGGGTCCACTGCTACACCTTCCGCGGTTAGAATGTGACCAAGAAAAGCTACTCTCTCCAGCCAGAATTCGCACTTGCTGAACTTGGCATATAACCTATGTGCCCTCAGCTTTTCTAATACTACCCGCAGATGTTGCTCATGTTCCTGAATACTCTTAGAGTAGATAAGTATGTCGTCGATAAAGACTACGACAAACTTATCCAGCTCGTCCATAAACACTTTATTCATGAGGTTCATAAAATAGGCAGGGGCATTGGTTAGTCCGAAGGACATTACAGTGAACTCAAACTGCCCGTAGCGGGTGACAAAGGCTGTTTTGGGGATGTCACTTTCTCTAATCTTGAGCTGGAAATACCCTGATCTTAGATCGATCTTCGAAAAGTACTTAGCTCCCTTTAGCTGATCGAACAGGTCATCAATCCTGGGAAGAGGGTACTTGTTCTTAATGGTAACTTCATTCAGTGCCCGGTAATCCACACACATCCTCATACTCCCATCTTTCTTTTTGACAAACAGGACTGGGGCTCCCCAAGGCGACGAGCTTGGTCTGATGAAACCAATCCGTTGCAGTTCTTCTAGTTGCTTCTTTAATTCTGTCAATTCCGAGGCCGCCATCCTATAGGGTCTCTTGGCTATCGGAGAGGTTCCGGGAATAAGGTCTATGACGAATTCTATATCCCTGTCCGGCGGCATACCGGGAAGCTCTTCAGGAAATACATCTGGGTATTCGTTTACTACCGGGACTCCTTCTAAGGGCTTGGCTTCCATGCTAAATACCATTGGGTCAAATTTACTATCCCGGGTACGGCAGATCACTTGTACTCCTTCGTGGTTGGTTAGGTGTACCACTTTATCAGTGCAGCCTATGAGACCATTGTGTCGGCTTAACCAATCCATCCCAAGGATCACGTCTATTCCTCCAGGCTTAAGTACTACTAAATCTGCTAGAAAGTCTACCCCACTTAAATTGATCCTTACCCGGGGACACCCTAACTGACAATTGATGTCGCCTCCAGGCGTCCGGGTTAATAGGGGTGTTTTTAGTAGTACTGTAGGTATTTTGTGTTTCTCCACATAGCTCGAGGATATAAACGAGTGTGATGCTCCAGAATCAAATAATACTGTCGCCAGAGCTGAGTTGACTAAGTACTCACCGAGCACTACGCCCTGAGCTTCTTGAGCCTCCTGCGCGTCGATGTGGTTGACGCGGGCTCGTCCAAATGATTGCTGCTTCTCCTGCTGGCTGCCGTCGTTGTTGCGGACGGGCACTCGGTTGGCACCGGTCAGGGCCTGTCTGGGTCCATTCACCGAGTTGGAGAAGGCTGATGTGGCCGGCTTGTTCTTGGCATAAGGGCAATTGGCGATGTAATGCCCTATTTCACGGCAGTTGAAACAGGCCCTAACATTGTTGTTGTCGGGGGCGACCTGGCTTGTATTGCTCTGCGGGGCCCTTGTGGTATTCTGGCTCCTGGGCGGGGCCTGTGGTCCTGTCACTTGCGACTGAGTCCTATACTGCATCGGGGCCTGAGATCTTGGTGCAGTGTAGCTGGAGTTCCTCGGCTTTTGGAAGCGGTCCTGCTGGCGAGCCTTACTTTCCAAGAATTTGCGTTTATTGTCCTTTCTTTCTTCGGCCTTGGCCCTCTCCGTGAGGATGGCCTTGTTCATCAGGGTGTTGAAGTCTGGATAGATCTGGGGAGTAAGCAAGGTTCGTAGCTCCGGGCTTAACCCCTTCTTGAACATGTCTTGCTTCTTATCGTCGTCGTTCACTTCTTCCGGCGCGTACCGGGCCAATTCTATGAACCGGTGGGTGTATTCTTCCACCGTCATACTCCCTTGTTGTAGTGCGCGGAATTCATCCGCCTTGCGCTTCATAGTGGCCGAAGGGATGTGGTAGCGGCGGAACTCCCTTACAAATTCTCCCCAGGTAATGGTAGAGGCATCTTCGGCTGCGGCACAATAGTTTTCCCACCAGGATAATGCAGTTCCGGTGAGCTGGTGGGCTGCCAGAAGGACTTTATCCCGGTCCTGGCATTCGAATGGTTCGAGCTTCCTCTGAATTACTCGCAACCAGTCGTCAGCATCCAACGGGTCGCAGGATCCGGCGAAGGTAGGTGGCTTGGTCCTTAGGAAGGCCGTCAGCTTGTCGTTCATATTCTGCCCTCGTGGCTGCCGATTGATGAGGGCATTCGCCAGAGTCTCCAGTATGAGGGTCTGGTTATGGATGATCTGCGCCAGGTCTCCGAGGGGTGGGGGTGGTGGTAGTTGTTCTCCTTCTTGACTTCCCCCTCGGTTCTGGCTTACTTCTTGTTCTCCTTGGGGAAGATCTTGTTCAACGGGACGTGCTCCGACACTAGCGGCTACGGGGTTCCGGCCGCGGGAGGCCCTCGCGATGTTCCGGGGAGTCACCTGTTGATTGGGTAAATTGGGGTCACGGTTATGTGATGTTTAAGTTATTTAATTCGTATATATATAAGGCAGAATCTATCTTCTGCCGATATCTATATAATTAAGCAGCACACAACACATCAGCACACAACATCACAAGCAACAAGCACCAACTATTTTATTAAGCAGGGAGGATACAACTTAGGGGTACGATTAAGTCTCGTGCTACTCGGCCAGGGTCTTGCAAAAGGGCACGTCTTAAACAGGAAGGCTTGGGAAGGCATCACTGGGATGGCGTCGGTCACTCTACTTGTGTGGTGTGTCTTCTTCCGGGGCGGACAGGGTGAGAGGTTCTCGTTCGCCGTCTTCTGGGTTCCCATCGGTCAGGGGTTGCATAGCAGCATCCCCTCCATCGGCGGCAGCAGAGCTTTCAGGGTTCTTGGGTGGGGCTCGTGCGCTCCCGAAGAGTGATCCCCACCCTATGACGGGGGTCCCGAGTAACACGTGGTCTTCCCCTATCGCCGGGACTGGTGTTCCGCTTTGGGTCCAATCTTGCATACGCCGGTCTCGGGCCTGTCTAAGGCTTTCTTGGGCGACAGCTTCGCTACTGACCGCTGCTGCGGCTCTCGCCTCGGCATGGGCGGTTCGGATCTGCTGTATCCTCACCGCGAGCTCTGCTTGCTCGGCTCGATGGGTCTGCTCCCTTAGAAGATTGGCTTGCTCATCGAAAAGTTGGTCCAGGGCGGCTAGGTAAGTCGCTACTTGGTACAGGGGGCCTTCTTCGTGGCGACGTCGCTCCAGGTTTCTCATGCGTGCTTCCCAGACTGGGGTTCTGATGGCCGGCGGGAAGAACTTCGCTGGCGTAGGGGCGAGGTGTTCTTCAAAAATCCGGCATAAGTAACGGAGTGCTTTCCTGATAGCCAAGGGGTAGGTGTCTTGGTGTCTAAACCCTGTGGCGGTCGCCCGCCAGGGCTGGATGTCGGGGTAGCGGTGGCTCCTGGCGATGACCAGGATCACCCTGCAGCGGAGGGTACCATGGTGCTCGTACTCTCGGCTGTAGTATCTTGGGCGCTCCGTAACGCCAAGGTCCTCCAGGGTGTTGATCAAGAGGCTGGGGAATCCAGGTGCAGCTTGGCAATCGCCCTGGGTCCATCCTTCCTCAGCCATCTGAAACAGAAGTAGGGTAAACAACATGGTACAGGTGCAAAAGCGAGTAGATGATATTTATTATTACAACAAGGGTGGTACAGTTTTCATGGATACGTGGTCATTAGGGTAGAGTTTTTGCTAGGGGTGCTAATCCTATCATGGGGATTCTTCCTCGGTCCTGATAGAGCGCTTCTTTATCGGAAGGAACCGATCCTTCTCGTTTTCGGTCTGTGTACCCTTATCCCAATGGGTCTCCATGGGTTCTTCTTCTTCTTCTTCCTCTATCCATCCACCTATTCCGTTGCGGGTCTCGTATTCTTGCATCTGGGCTTGGAGGGCGGCTAAGGAGTACTCGGCGGTTGCAGCTCTTGTCCGTTGTTCCTCCAGCTCCTGGGTTATCTTTTCAACTCCATGGATTAATTTCTTTAGCTGTGCCGACTGTTCGCGCAGAGTGCATCCAAGCCAGTAAGGTAGATGGATAGGTGGGAGACCGCATCTTCTAAGTCTTCTTCTTCTCGTCCAAGTCTCCTCATCCTGGCAATCCAAGTGCGTCCACTCCTTTCAGCGGGTGGGAAAAACCCCATAGGAGTCCGCTGAAGTGGTGCCTGTAGAGCACACGTAATCGGCGCAGGGCTTTACGGGCGGCTTTTCGGTAGGTGTCAGGGAACGGAAACCAGTTGTGGAGATAAACCAAGGGTCCACATCAGGGTAGCGGGTGCTCCTCTCCACAAAAATCATCGTGTCGCACCGAAGGGTGCCACCGGAGATGTATTCTCGGTAGGCGTACTCCGGCGTCTCCATAACCCCAACACGTTCCAGGCTGAGCAACAATAACTTAGGAAGGCCAGGCTCTGCGTAACAGACTCCGTGACCCATCCGTTGTCAGCCATCTGGAACAGGGTAAAAGTCAGGGGTAAGTGTGCGTGCAAAAAGGTATCTAAGTTAGAACAAGTCTTAGGGTCTGAAAAGGGGTCTCGCTCCTAGGGTCACGTCCTACGGCCAGCCTACGGCTCTGATACCACCTGAAGCGTCCCCCATCAGGGAAGACTTAAAAGTGTCACTTTATCAGTCCCAGGAGGCTGATAACACTTTTATTACATCAGATGGTACATCACCGTACAACTCTACGCGGTAATGGGCAGTGAAGCGCCACTATCGCGAGGATTACAACCAGAACCCACACAACTACACTAGCTACGAACAAAGGATCGTCAGAGTCTTGCGCCATGCGGAGCTCCAACGGTGACCTCACCCACAGGCAAGACTGGGTGCAGGACGGGACCCTACTCGTCGTTCTCGGGGATGTAGTCGGGATCCTCCACTGTAAAGTAAAATGGGGTGAGTACAAACGTACTCAGCAAGTTCAATCACACCCACGGAGGGGGTTATCACAGAATTACATGCACAGAATAATCCAAGGATAAGGTTATGGTTCATTTGCGGAAAACTTGACTTTATGCAAAGGTTCGTTTTAAAAACATTTTTCAAAAATAAGTCGTTAAGCATCGAGGGGCACACGGTGTTGATCCACACAGGATCTAGTTTAAAACTGCTACCGGACTCCCGTCCGCCGTAGCACATGGCACCACTGCCGGATACTTTCCAAACAACTCACACTGGATCAACCATTCCCAGAGAGAAACCTAGTTATGTGACCACACCGTAACTTGCCCAGTACCGTGGCACGGCTATTCGAATAGATTTCAACTCTGCAGAGGTGTGCAACTTTACCCACAGGTGGGGTACCACAGCACGAACACCTGAGTGCCGGTGCAGATCCCATCGAAGCCCTTACCCACCGTAGCTAGACCTGATAGCCATCACGGGATCTATCAAGGGGTCATTCGACCTAAACACCGAGGTTTAACCGGGGCATAAGTCACACAGAGCTTATCCCGTCTCCTTGATCACCCGTTGCTCCCAGCTCTCCTGATGGCTATCAGACTAACTAGTGGGGTTGAGCCAAGCCGTTGCCCATACAACGGTCAAGTGGTTCGCCACTACGAGAAGCTAGGTGAGATGTCACATCAACTCGGTCCTTAGGGGTGACAAGATGGATATCTCCCATCCACGCTCAACCACACAGGTACGAGCACATCAGCGGCAATTCACACAGAAATGCCATCCATCTCATCTAATTCGCTTTTCAAAACCACATTGTATCCCTTCCCACACACACGCATTTTCTTTATAAATCAGGCAGTCAAAGTATGGTTATTTCAAGCAAGGGTGGCTATCCTATCGGGTTTCCAGCACGCAAAACAATGCAATTTTATAAAACAGGCCATTGGGTCGTGTTTATAAAAACTAGGACAGAAATATGCATCAAAGGGCGGAATTGAACTTGCCATCGTCAAACCCTTGCGGGAAGTCCTGATCGAAGCACTGCCCTTCGGGTTCGGGGCCGCAGTACTGGTCCTCAGTTGCCTTGGTCGCGGTCGGAACCTCGTCGTTTTACTCCGTGTCCTACGACGCAAACAAACAGACACACAATCAAGCGAAAGAACTAAAAGCTTTTACGTTAGGCTTGAATCGGAAATAATTTAGTTACGGAGTTAGGGGCAATATCTCTGGGTGGTTTCTTAATGGCATGGCTAAAACTATACTAGAAAGGGCGTGGTAAAGTTTCGGGTCAATCGAGAGTCGTTTTGCACATAAAATGACGCGCTAAAGGTGGTTTCAGGGCTTAAACGGGGGTCCAGGGACTTGTTCGTATTATCTAAAGGCGTAAATCTGCCTAGAATTAATCAGGGCATGCTAAAGGGTGTCGGGCATGGTTGGGTTTTTATGTAACGGAGGGATTCAATTTGAATTAATAGAGTGGGCAGGGTTTCTTTCGCGAAAGGGAGCTATTAGAGAGG
>NC_038042.1:40736984-40880633 GCF_002211085.1 Panicum hallii
TTAACTAAGAATTAGATGTTAACTCATTAAGATATAATATATTGGTTATAAGGTAATAGTAGTTTAAAGTTTATATAAATTGTGAGGTCAATTTGTAAAGCTTTTAAAATAAATATTAAAAACCACCCCACTGGTTGCTCCATGTTACTAGTTAGTTAATTAATGTAATCAATGTTGTCTAAAGGATTTAGATAAATAACGAATACTCAATAAATGACTGCCCAGTACAGGGTAATTAGAAGATGTATCAAAATAAAATGGTATTTATATTGGATTGCAACTTTATCGGGAAGTAAAATGAAAGTAAGGGCATCCCATAACTTGTACTTTTGCATCTCATATAGATTCGACCACACTCGCTGACGGGGATTATCAGCTGATCCCGGAACAAGAAGGAGGTTATTCTGAAGACCCCGGGACTCTCATCGCGGATTTCTCTGAAGCCCCGAACCAAGGTTCGGAAGAAACTAGTTTGACTAACCCCAACCCTGCTAGCGAAGGCAAGCCCCGGACATAACCCCTACCTTATTACACTGCAACCTATATTATTTATATATATCTCTTTATGCATTAGGTTCTTAGGAGTTGTTTGGAAACTTAGTTGCATTATTCTAGGAACCACTGTATTGAACACTAGAACTGGAGTCCGACTAGCTGCTCTGCTTATAGGACCGGTAGAAGTCGAGTGATTTCCTGTCACTCGCGCGTATAGGAGTTGTAATGTTTACATTCTTGTTATCACTATAAGGATGACGGACGGGAGTTGTGAGGTATCATGGTTGAGATGATACCCCGTCTGTGTTGTGGAATTTGATAAGGTCGCAGTGTGTGGTAGCGGTGGTTAAGCGTTTGAAAGTTACTAGCCACATGCCGTGAAATATGGTAAGCGGTAAGCCTAGTAACCAATCGGCCCGAGGAGTGGACATACCTCCCACCACATGTATTTGCTTCTTTTGGTTACTCTGTTCGACGTGTAGGCATATGTGTTGCTGGGCAACCAGGAGTACGGGTTTTGTAGTCGCGCTACAGACGTACGTCCTGCACTTTTGTAGTGCATATGACCTGCAGTCGCTTGTGGTGGATCTGATCCACGAGTCGGAATGAAAGGCAAACGGTTGCTTCGGAAAAACCCTGTGGTGTTCCAAGCGTGTGTGTTAGGTTTACCTTGCAAGGGTTGAATCTCGATTCAGAATCGTCCGCCTCTCACGATGTATGAGACTGCTTATCCCCTTTATCACATAGAGTAACAAGAGCAATTATTTGATTATCAAAGATGATGTTGAATAAAGATTCTACCATGCTTGGATAGTTATAGGTGCTTACCTAGAATGGTTAATTCAACTAGAACCTGAAAGCTAAAAATTGAAAATAAGGATCTACTCTTTGTTGCTTTTCAGCTGAAAACCCTACCCAAAGCTAAAAGCCATCATGAGTCTAGTTATGGGCTAAGATATACCCAATTCCGGGTAAGTCTTGCTGAGTATTAGTATACTCAGCCTTGCTTTGTTGATTTACTTCAGGTAATCCTTCTGATGAGCCAGCGTTCATTACACCGTGGCCTTACCCTTTGCCTGATGGTTGGTCCGTGGAATGGGATCCGTCCCCGGCCAACACAGACCCCGCCGAGTGATATTATGCTAGGGCTAGCATAATATCTGTAATAACGCCGTGTATATTAGCTCCGCTTTTTCAAATTCCGCTGCTTTAACCAAAAACTCGAACTTGTGTTGTAATAAACTCTCCTTAGTGAGAACAAATGTTATTTTGTATATTTTTGTAATATAACTGCCTGTGGTGTAAATTATTTGGCATTGTATCTCTGGACTCACCTTCGTGTGAGGTACCTTGTTGGATCCTGCGTTCGGTGGTTCATCGGGACGTTACCCGACAGACCAATAGTTTTATACCGTTTGAAGTGCGAGGTAGCCCTTCATTGAGGACTCGCGTACTTGAGCCGGTATAATTCAGGTTGGTTCTGCCACAGCTGGTATCAGAGCTAACAAGGTACACTGGAGATATAAAGTGCCTTAAATATACTTTCGATATAAAATTTGACCAACAAAGTATTTTGCTAAAAGGTACGTTGGATTCGTTAAGGATTATGTATAGTACGTAAGCCCTAGGGTAATGTTATTATGGGAATTAGAGGTGGCTGTAATATATATATATATATATAATTCTGACTTCCAGCATTACTTTTCTGTTGAAACTTAGATTTATGCACAACCCAACCTTACTTTCTGTAACGACATCTTCGATCGTGAGGTAAGAAGGTAAGGATCCTCAGCCAACTGAGGGAGCTTGGCCTTCCTGTCGGTGATGCGAACCGTACGCTGTTTCTCAAGCAGTGGCCTACTTGAGATGCTGCCAATGTACCAACCTCGGTTGACTACATTGGGAGTATATGGTTCGGCGCAGGGTATGGCGATCGCTGTTCATACCCCCGCATTTTGCGGTACCCCCGTGAATACGTTATTCAATAACGTATGATAACGTTGTCTGTACGGCGGTAATTGTACAGATGCTGCTTCTATAGTGAGCAGTAATGAATGGGGACGCTTTCATGACATGCTGGCATGAAAGGTTCATTGGATATATATATATATATGCATTGTGGTTTTCTGCAGGTACACTAACCACGATACCGAAACTAGGACGGATAGGGCTTATCGACTAGTTAATAGGGAGAGACGTATTTATATTGTGCCACCGTAACTAACCACGTAAGACCAAGATTACTTGGCAGTTATTTTTAGTTGTGAGATCGCTTAGTACGTGCATGCATAAATCCATTAATTAACTAAATTGAATGTTTAAATTGAAGCTTCCTAAGAAATCGGCAACATGTTGGTATTTCTTAAATTGGGTAAGTAAGAATCTTTAGTTGGGTATCTTAGACATCCATCTGATTTCCAGCCTTTGCTGTTATCAGAATTAGCTATCTTAATCCATTTTACCTTGTAAACTTTCTCAACAGGGTAAAAAAATATCTTACCATTTGCATTGTTGTCGCAGATGGCTGCTCCTACTAGTACCTTTTGGGATCAGGAGGGGCACTTTCACACCAATGGTTTACATTGGGAAGGGTTTCCTCGTCTTTTGTGGGAATCCTTGAGTATGTTTCATTATACAGAGCCTCCTCTGTATGATGGGGTAGAGTATATCGAAGAAGGAGTTTCCCGCTGCAGGGTTAAGATGATAATTCCTCAACACCCTTTCCGCTCCTTATGGTCTCCCATAGAAGTGGAAGTGGTTGGATATCGTCTAGTGGATACTCTTGAAACTGCTGCTTTAGAAGGAATCAAACTCTTCTGCAATCAACATCCAATTGAAGTTGCTGCATATCCTATTGGGTTATTTCCTACCATAGACCCGAGTAATTCGGACTGGGATGTTCGGACAGACCATTATGGTCATTTGCTAGGAGATGTAGCTGAAGAAACCATCCGTATCATTACCAGGTTTATGGATGTGCAATACCGTTACCAAAAGCTACTGCGTCATGGGGTAAGTCAGATAACTGGTGTGGCTCAAAGCCACTATCGGAATGCTGATCACCAGGTGACCCAAATAGAAGAATTACAAGCTTTGGTAACGCAAAAGGATGGAATTATTGCAGCTAGAGATGAAACAATTCTTCATCGCGAGGATCAGATCATTGAGAGTGATCATCTTATCACTCAACGTGACGCTGTTATAGAATTTCTACAAGAGCACATTCATGATCTGATGCTTGAAGCGGATGATGCCCAGGCTCATATTGAAGAATTGCAGCAGCAACCCATCCTTCCTGCTATACCCCTAGTACCTGAAGAAGAAGAAGACCCAGAGGAGATTGAGGGTATTTCAGAGATTGATTCTGAGCATGGGGACCCTGTTATTAGTCCCCATCACTCTCTTTCTGGCAGTCAGTCTTCTGTAGGAAATTTCGACGATTTTTAGTAAATCGTCAACTTTCGAGATGTAATCTAAGGGAATGTAATAGTTTAAGTAGTCAAACCTCATGCCATTTGATGTAACATAGATGGCCTATGTAGTGAACTTTCGACATGCGATGTGAGAACTATCTGAGTTAGCAATGTAATATAATTTCCGGTTTCATCATCTTTTTCATTATCTTTAAATTTTGAGATGAGATGATTGTGCGGAATATATGCATTGATTATGTCTTCTGAAATTGGGAGTAAGGATATATGGTTAATAATGGACATCTCCTTTATTTCAGATGGTTGGAGCTACAAGAGGAACCCCGGAGGGTTTCAGGGCTGATCAAGCCAGTGGTTCTCAGCAACCACCACCACCTCCTCCCAACCTTGCCGAAGTCATGGCTCGGCAAACGGAATTGCTTAGTTTGCTAGTTCAAGCACAGCAGAATCAGCAGCAACAATTCCGAGGAGGCCGGGATGATCGTAATCCTCCTGTGGCTAGCTACCAAGATTTCCTCAGTACCCAGCCGCCTTTCTTCAGTAAGGCCGAGGAACCATTGGACGCCGATGCCTGGCTCCACATTATTGAGTCGAAGTTCGCTCTCCTGACCATACCATGTGCGGATTCTAGCAAGGCTTCTTTTGTTGCTCAACAACTTCGTGGAGCTGCTAGAATCTGGTGGGACAATTTTTATGCCATGCAACCTGCAGGGCATGTCATCACATGGGATGAATTCCGGGTTGCCTTTCGAGCGCATTACATACCCGCAGGATTATTGGAGCGAAAGCTTAACGAGTTCCTGGCTCTTACCCAAGGTGCCAATACAGTTTTGCAGTACGCACAGAATTTCAATCATCTGTGCCAGTATGCAGGGTATCATGCAGATAATGATACCAAGAAACAAGACCGTTTTCGCCGGGGCCTGAACACCAAACTCAAAGAACGCCTGAACCTTGTGAAGGCAAATACTTTCAGTGAGTTGGTCAACATGGCCTTAACTCAAGAAGACTGCATTGTGGCGCATTCTGCCGAGAAGAAGCGGAAGAACCCTGCTGGACCCTCGAGTACTCAACCACCGAGGTATCGGGTTGTTTCCAATACGCAGCCCAGGGCACCACAGCACAATGCTCCTACGGGAAGATTGGTTTTTAGGCCGCCTCAGCAGCAAGGAAGGTTCAGACCTCCTGTACCCCCACAACAAGCACAACAATCTGGCCAACGGCCAAATGTTCCGCAAGTGCCACAAAAGGGCAACAACTATCGCTGCTACAATTGCGGAAGTGCGGATCATCTTATCCGAGATTGCCCGCGGCCTAAGAAATCCAATCAAGGGCAGAGCTCCACCCAGGGCAACCAGAATAAGGGAAAGAAGCCGGTGATGCAAGTCCGTCAAGGACGGATTAACTTCACCACTCTTGCAGAGCTTCCAGATGGAGCTCCTGTCATGTCGGGTACATTTTCTATTCACCACCAACCAGTTGTTATTTTATTTGACTCTGGAGCAACACATAGCTTTATTAGTAACAACTGTGGAACCCGACTAGGACTTGATTCTTGTCCTATCCAGGGGTCATATATGATTTCTACCCCTGGCGGAAATATTACTTCTAACCAAATAGTTAAAAGTGTGCCAATTCAACTGGGTAGTAAAGAGATTAAAACTGATTTAGTTTTATTAAGTTTGGAGGGTATCGATGTTATACTGGGGACAAACTGGATGACAGAACATCGAGTACGGTTGGATATATCTTCCCGAGTTATCGAAGTTGATTCACCATATCGTGGGGCCGTTACTCTTTATCTGCCTCAGCCAGAATGTCTATATCCTTGTACTTATGCTATCACCGATATCAGAGTCAAGGATATTCCTATAGTATGTGAATACCCCGATGTCTTTCCCGACGATCTGCCTGGAATGCCACCAGATCGAGACATCGAATTCATCATTGAACTTCAACCGGGCACTGCTCCAATTTCAAAAAGGCCGTATCGTATGCCTCCAAACGAATTGACAGAACTGAAAGTTCAGCTACAAGATCTTCTTGATAAGGGTTATATACGCCCCAGTGCTTCACCTTGGGGTTGTTCTGCTCTCTTTGTCAAGAAGAAAGACGATAGTCTGAGGCTATGTGTCGATTATCGTCCACTCAATGCGGTTACTATTAAAAATAAGTATCCTCTTCCCCGCATTGATATCTTGTTTGACCAACTAGCTGGAGCAAAGGTCTTTTCTAAGATTGATTTACGCTCTGGTTATCATCAAATCAAGATCAGGCCTTGTGATATCCCAAAAACGGCCTTCTCAACCAGATATGGACTTTATGAATATCTGGTCATGTCATTTGGACTTACAAATGCGCCGGCATATTTCATGTATCTCATGAATTCCGTATTTATGCCGGAGCTCGATAAATTCGTCGTGGTCTTCATTGATGATATTCTGATATACTCCAGAACCCTAGAAGACCATGCTAACCATTTACGTGTCGTTCTTCAACGATTACGGGATCATCGCCTTTATGCAAAATTTTCCAAATGTGAATTCTGGCTGGATAGTGTGAAATTTTTGGGACATACTATTTCTAGTCAGGGCATATCGGTTGATCCAACCAAAGTTCAAGAAGTTATGGACTGGAATCCTCCCACTTCAGTCCATCAAATACGAAGTTTCCTTGGATTGGCAGGCTATTATCGCCGATTTATTCCAGACTTCTCCAAGATAGCTAAACCCATGACTGAGCTACTCAAGAAAGAAGTTAAGTTCCGTTGGGACGAGAAGTGTGAGGAAGCATTTCACACTTTAAGAAAACTTCTGACGACTGCTCCAGTACTAGCTCAGCCAGATAGTAACCAGCCTTTTGATGTCTACTGTGACGCTTCTGGAATTGGCCTTGGTTGTGTTCTTATGCAAAACAACCGGGTTATTGCTTATGCATCCCGAGCACTTCGGACTCATGAGCAAAATTATCCCACACATGATCTTGAATTAGCAGCAGTTATTCATGCTCTCAAGATCTGGAGACATCATCTTATGGGCGCTAAGTGTAACATTTACACTGACCATAAGAGCCTCAAGTATATTTTCACTCAGGCTGATTTAAATATGAGGCAAAGGCGTTGGTTGGAGTTAATCAAGGATTATGACCTTGAGGTACACTATCATCCGGGCAAAGCTAATGTGGTTGCGGATGCACTTAGCCGCAAGTCACATTGTCATTGCTTAACCATGTCCATTTTTAATGACACTCTTTGCCATCAAATGCGAAGACTCAATCTGGAGATTATTCCCCAAGGTAGTTTAAACTTGATCTCCGTTGAATCTACTTTGCGGGATAAGATCGTCATGTCACAGCTACATGATGAGGGTGTCAAAATTATTAAATCCAAGCTATCCCATGGAGAAGCTAAGTATCGGTGTTTTCACACTGATCGTCAAGGAGTCCTATGGTTCAACGATCGACTTGTCGTGCCTAAGGATCATCAACTTCGTAAGCAAATACTCGACGAAGCACATTTGTCCAAATTCTCTATTCATCCTGGTAGCACCAAGATGTATCACGATCTTCGGCAACATTTTTGGTGGACCAGAATGAAGAGAGAAATTGCCAAATATGTGTCTGAGTGCGATACATGCCAGAGAGTCAAAGCCAGTCATCTCAAGGCTTCTGGTACACTTTAGCCATTACCCATTCCGTCATGGAAATGGGAAGACATTAGTATGGACTTCATTGTTGGTCTTCCCAACACATCTCAAAAACATGACTCCATATGGGTAATCATTGATAGACTCACAAAAACAGCTCATTTTCTTCCGGTGCATACCACTTACTCTGCTAAGAAGTATGCCGAAGTCTATCTGGAACAAATCATTCGATTGCATGGGGTTCCGAAAACTATCATATCTGATCGTGGACCCCAATTTATCGCACGGTTCTGGGAGCAATTGCAATCGGCTCTAGGGACCAAATTGATTCGAAGTTCTGCATATCACCCCCAAACTGATGGGCAAACTGAGCGAGTTAACCAAATTCTTGAAGACATGCTTCGAGCTTGTATTATTCATTATGGTACAAGTTGGGACAAGTGTCTTGGTCTAGCTGAATTTGCTTACAACAACAGTTACCAAGCTAGTCTTCAAATGGCTCCTTTCGAAGCGTTATATGGTCGTAGATGCCGAACTCCTTTGAGTTGGTCAGAGACCGGTGAACGCAAAGTCTTCGGACCAGACCTAGTTGTTGAAGCCGAAGATAAGGTTAAGGTTATTCAATCTAATCTTAAAACCGCTCAGTCCAGACAAAAGAGTTATGCAGATAAGAGGAGAAAACCTCTGCAATTCCAGATAGGAGATTTTGTCTATCTCCGAGTGTCACCTACCAAAGGCATCCAGCGCTTTGGCATAAAGGGGAAGTTAGCACCTCGATATGTCGGACCCTTTGAAATTCTTAATGTTTGTGGCCCAGTGGCTTACAAACTTCGTCTTCCATCTCAATGGGCAGCTATTCACGATGTCTTTCACATCTCTCAACTTAAGAAGTGTGTCAAAGTACCCACAGAAATCGTTGAGACAAGTACCCTTGAGATAGAACCTGATTTGTCGTACATCGAACAACCTCTTCGAATTCTGGATACTAAGGAAAGATTCACCAGAAGAAGGGCAATTAAGATGTACAAGATCTTGTGGGATCATCACTCCGAAGAAGAAGCGACTTGGGAAACTGAGTCTTATCTTCAACGGAATTTTCCAGACTTCCTTCAAGCCCATCCCCAAATCTAATTATCCAGTTCTGTTCAGCTTCAGAATCTCGGGACGAGATTCTTTTTAAGGGGGGAAGGCTGTGATATCTAGGTAGTTAGACAACTAGATACTAAGTTTGGGTGTAATATATGTAAGTAAGATATAGTGTATACAAGTTGTACAAAGCAATAAGGGTATAATTGTAAATTATAAGTTTTATGAATTCTCATGTGCAAGTATGTGAAAATGTTCTTAAATGCCAAAATTTCAGATGACTATAGAAAAGAAAAGAGCAAAGGTTAAATAAACACAAAGGGAAATAGACTTTATATGAAATTAAGAACCTTTATGTAATTAATACAAACATATAAGGACTTACATGTGAAATGGTAAAAAGATAAAAGTAAAACTTAGTTTTACCTAAGGACTAAAGTGTAAGAAGAGCTAGTCATGATTACTGCAGAAAGAATTACAAAAAGGACCCCAAACATTAGGGCATTTTGTTTTAATTAACACATAAAGGTTAAAATTTGAATTGTGTTCAAATTCTCAAAATAAAACCGTACCCTTTAAGATTTCAAACCCAAGCCTTAAATCAATATTGTAGAGTTTGAAAAACTCTACAACTTTCATGTTGAGCACTTTTCCATTTGACCTTTGTAGCAGTAGAAAAATTTTAGATTACAGTGGGGTCCCTGAACTTTTTGAGAATTGCGAATAGATCCCCTGACACCTCTCTGCTTCGTCTACCTCTGACCACGCCGCTTCCCCCTTCTGCGCCGCTCCTGCCACCGCCGCTCGCCGCCGATATCGCGCCCCGAGCGCCACCTCCAGCTGCCACAACCTCCCACGCGTCATTCCCTCTCGGTCTCGACTTCTTTCCTCTCCCCTCCTGGCTTCATGCGCGCGCGCCACGGTAACCCGAGGCTGCCGCCGGCCGCCACCTCCTGGTCGCCGTGGAGAGGCCATCCCGGTGCCTTAACCCTCTCGCTCTCGCGCGCAGCAGCACCACACCCACACCCACCTGCTGTTTTGCTAACCCCAGCGTCCAATTTCCAGTACTCGAGCTGCACTCCGCCGCCGCCGTCCCCTTCCTCTCCGGCCACGCACCACCCGCCCGTGGGCAGCCCACACCGGATCACCTCCGCCCAAGCCAACACTTGCACAAGCTCTTCCGTAGTCCACTGGTGCTCCTCGACCACTTGTGGTCCTCCAATTTCCATTGCAAACTCGTCGCCGACGAGCACCATCCGCCGCCGCCCTCGGCCTCACCGTGGGCAACACCCCTCAAGCAATCCCGAGCCACCACATCACCCTAGACAGCACCACATCATCGCCCTGAAGCTATAGGACCCATCCATTGATCCTCTGGTGCACCACAGAGCTTTCCCGACGCTCGCCGGCGATCTTCATCGCCGCCGCCGCCTCGGTCTCCGTCGAACTCCCTCAATCTTGCATGAATTCATCCAATTGTTGACACGTGCACGTTCCTCACGACTCACTGGTTCTCGTGCGCAGGATCTTGGCCCACGTTCATCGCCGGAGCACCCTCGTCGCCGTCGACCCCTCCGCCGTCACCTCGGGTTCAAGTCGAATCCCACTGTTCCGGCCATCCCCGTCCACGAAACGTAGCACAACAAGACCACAGTAAGCTCCTGGCCCGATTCCTGCACTTGGATCTCGCCGCCGGTGACCGCCGTCGCCGGAACACGGCCGTCCCGATCTCACTCTGTTCGGGTTCACGGCCAAGGGCCTCGGGTTAGAAGGAAAGGAAATCCAGGGGGTTAAGTGTAAAGCCATAGACTCAGAGGAATAGTGCCCAGGGACTTACTTATGTAATTTTGGCTGTCAACTTAGAAATACCATATCTCTTCAAAGAAAATTCATAAAATAGTAAACTAAATTTTGTTAGAAACTTTAGACAAGGATCTGTAACTTTTCTTTAAGAGTCAACTTCAGTTTTTGAATGTTTGATGACCTAATTTAAATATCAAAGTTAATTGCTTGTAGGCTTAAGAATTACATAGTAATTCATAGAAAAATGATAAATTAGTAAAACCAGTGTCAATAATTTTCTTTTAACATGTAGAATTGAAGGAAAATAATTAATCTTGTACTCTAATAATATTTTCTTATTGTATAGGTTTTGTTAGAAATAATGTGTAGTTTACATAATATAATTAATAAACACACTTTCATATATTCAAAAATTATGAAAAATATATTAATGTTCTGTTTTGTATTAGTGCAACATATTATTAAATTGTTAACTAAGAATTAGATGTTAACTCATTAAGATATAATATATTGGTTATAAGGTAATAGTAGTTTAAAAGTTTATATAAATTGTAAGGTCAATTTGTAAAGCTTTTTAAAATAAATATTAAAAACCACCCCACTGGTTGCTCCATGTTACTAGTTAGTTAATTAATGTAATCAATCCCGTTGTCTAAAGGATTTAGATAAAATAACGAATACTCAATAAATGACTGCCCAGTACAGGGTAATTAGAAGATGTATCAAAATAAAATGGTATTTATATTGGATTGCAACTTTATCGGGAAGTAAAATGAAAGTAAGGGCATCCCATAACTTGTACTTTTGCATCTCATATAGATTCGACCACACTCGCTAACGGGGATTATCAGCTGATCCCGGAACAAGAAGGAGGTTATTCTGAAGACCCCGGGACTCTCATCGCGGATTTCTCTGAAGCCCCGAACCAAGGTTCGGAAGAAACTAGTTTGACTAACCCCAACCCTGCTAGCGAAGGCAAGCCCCGGACATAACCCCTACCTTATTACACTGCAACCTATATTATTTATATATATCTCTTTATGCATTAGGTTCTTAGGAGTTGTTTGGAAACTTAGTTGCATTATTCTAGGAACCACTGTATTGAACACTAGAACTGGAGTCCGACTAGCTGCTCTGCTTATAGGACCGGTAGAAGTCGAGTGATTTCCTGTCACTCGCGCGATATAGGAGTTGTAATGTTTACATTCTTGTTATCACTATAAGGATGACGGACGGGAGTTGTGAGGTATCATGGTTGAGATGATACCCCGTCTGTGTTGTGGAATTTGATAAGGTCGCAGTGTGTGGTAGCGGTGGTTAAGCGTTTGAAAGTACTAGCCACATGCCGTGAAATATGGTAAGCGGTAAGCCTAGTAACCAATCGGCCCGAGGAGTGGACATACCTCCCACCACATGTATTTGCTTCTTTTGGTTACTCTGTTCGACGTGTAGGCATATGTGTTGCTGGGCAACCAGGAGTACGGGTTTTGTAGTCGCGCTACAGACGTACGTCCTGCACTTTTGTAGTGCATATGACCTGCAGTCGCTTGTGGTGGATCTGATCCACGAGTCGGAATGAAAGGCAAACGGTTGCTTCGGAAAAACCCTATGGTGTTCCAAGCGTGTGTGTTAGGTTTACCTTGCAAGGGTTGAATCTCGATTCAGAATCGTCCGCCTCTCACGATGTATGAGACTGCTTATCCCCTTTATCACATAGAGTAACAAGAGCAATTATTTGATTATCAAAGATGATGTTGAATAAAGATTCTACCATGCTTGGATAGTTATAGGTGCTTACCTAGAATGGTTAATTCAGCTAGAACCTGAAAGCTAAAAATTGAAAATAAGGATCTACTCTTTGTTGCTTTTCAGCTGAAAACCCTACCCAAAGCTAAAAGCCATCATGAGTCTAGTTATGGGCTAAGATATACCCAATTCCGGGTAAGTCTTGCTGAGTATTAGTATACTCAGCCTTGCTTTGTTGATTTACTTCAGGTAATCCTTCTGATGAGCCAGCGTTCATTACACCGTGGCCTTACCCTTTGCCTGATGGTTGGTCCGTGGAATGGGATCCGTCCCCGGCCAACACAGACCCCGCCGAGTGATATTATGCCAGGGCTAGCATAATATCTGTAATAACGCCGTGTATATTAGCTCCGCTTTTCAAATTCCGCTGCTTTAACCAAAAACTCGAACTTGTGTTGTAATAAACTCTCCTTAGTGAGAACAAATGTTATTTTGTATATTTTTGTAATATAACTGCCTGTGGTGTAAATTATTTTGGCATTGTATCTCTGGACTCACCTTCGTGTGAGGTACCTTGTTGGATCCTGCGTTCGGTGGTTCATCGGGACGTTACCCGACAGACCAATAGTTTTATACCGTTTGAAGTGCGAGGTAGCCCTTCATTGAGGACTCGCGTACTTGAGCCGGTATAATTCAGGTTGGTTCTGCCACAGTACTCCTGCTCACGGGCTGAACTTCCTCTGCTCACGCACGTGTGCCACGGAAGCATGGCCGGCACACCCGCGTAGCCTCTTGTAGAACCGTCACGCTAAGTTGCATCTCCGGTGCGCAGCTTCTGCTCTGCTCCCGCACCAACGGCCCCCAGCCTGCATACGCACGCGCCTGCGGAAATGAACTGAGTCGGCCACCGGTGGAACACTCTCGCTCGCATCCGCGGACGTGTTAGTCCAAATCCGTTCGGACCTTTGCCTTCGCTTCACCGCCTTTCCTCCGGCTCGCCGTGCCATAACCATTCTTCCGCCTCCGCAAGGACCGAGGTCTGTCCGCATCAGGGCCGTGCCTTCCGTTGTCTTCTCCTCAACAGCTTCCGACATCCTCCATACGCGGCCCTGCAGTTCCCGTGCGAATCCGCCCGCAACCGTCGCACTGCAGCTCCTCCCGCACCGTGTGCGACCTTCCTGCACACCATCTAGGTCGCGGCCTGAGCTCATCCAGCGAAAATACCGCTATGCGTTGTACGCCGTTGTCTTGTACGCCATTGCCCTGCACGTTGTCGCCTTGCACAGCCCTCCTCCTGTTGCCGGTCCCACGTTTGCTTCGGCCTTGCCGAATCATTCCCGCGTTCGCGCGCCTTCGCGCCATCGCCTGCCGCGGCCTCGCTCTGGTGCCGCACGCACCACAGCTGTCAGCCTCCGCGCGCCACCGCCTGTCGCAGCTACGCGCCACCGTCGCCCAGCGCCTGCGCTCTGCTCCGCCGCGCACACGCTGCTCCACCCGCGCACCTGGGCCACTCCGCGCGCCACTGCACGCTCCGGGCTGCTCGCCTCCGCACGGTTCCTGCACCTGCCGCGCTCGCGCGCGTCCCGCACACCTAGCCTGTCTCTGCGCCTGAGCCGAGCCACGCCTCCGCTCGCCCGCGCCACCTTGCTCCAGCGCCGCCCGCCTGGATCCTGCGCCTGGCCGAGCCGCACGCTCGCTCGCCCCAGCGCGCCTTTCTGACGCCGCCTGCTCCGCCCGAGCCAGCGTGCTCCCGCACCGCGCTCCGCACGCCTCCAGTGCCCGCCGTTCACCCGCGCGCTTGCGCGCCAAGCTGAGCCGCCCCCGCGCGCACAGCTCCCACGGCCCGAGTCGCCGCGCTCCCGCGCCTGGGCCCGCCTGCCCGCTCGGCCTCGCGCACGCCCGCACGCTGGGCCGCCGCCTGCACACTCCCTGCTTGTGCGCCCACGCGCCAGCGTGCCGCCTGCCCGCTCCCACTCGCCTGAGCCTGGCGCCCCCCTGAGCCGCTGCCTCTGCTCCGTGCCGGCCCAAAGCAGCAAAGGGAGGGAGACAGGGAAAAGGAGCGCCGCTTGGTGGAGAAGGAAGACAGGAGACGCCAGGGAAGAGATAAGGCAGAGAGAGAAGAACAGAAAAGAAAGGGAATTAGAACTTCCTAAGGACTTATGCGCAATTTCAAAAAACTGCAGGGACTTGTTTGTGAAGCAAAATTTCCCACTGATTTAAAACCCTAATGAAGAAATGCCCAAAACGAAAGTTGAAGAGTTTTTCAAACTCTACAACATTGCTTTAGGGCTCAAGTTCAAAAACTCAAAACTTATATCTTTAAACATGAAATTTTGAACAAAAGTTAGATTTGAATTGCTTTTGTCCTAAAGAACGTAACTTTATAAAATTCAGGACCTAAATGCAAGCATTTACGACACGTCATGATGATGGGATAGACTCGTCATAATGATTGGATAGACATGTCATAATGATTTGCACCTTTTACACTTTAGTCCTGAGTAACTTTGGAAATTACTTTTGTAAATCAAATACTTGCGTAAAAGGACTTGTACTTTTATAAAATTATATAAATACCCTTATTTTTACCACTTTACCCAAAAGTTTTACACACTTCAACACATACATTTCAAACGAAACTTTTGGATAAATATATATTTTTACAAGGAATAAAAGTAAGAAAAACATGTTTACAAAACCATCTTTCACTTATTCTGAAATTACCCTTATCCAAATACATTTTGCAAAAACAACCTTAGGTTTTTCTGTAATTACAAAAATACCCTTTTTTTTACGTGCACTTTAAATTTTTAAAAGTTTCACATAAACACACATGAGCTTTACACTCACAAGCACATACTTCACACTAACAAAATATATGTCTAGCATTTCAAGTACACGAACTTTCACAGCCTTCCCCCCTAAAAAGAATCTCGTCCCGAGATTCGGACGAAAGACTCTTAAGGGAAGAGAAACAAATCACCCATCAAAAGTGGCAAGAAAGCACTCAGACTGGAGAAGACTGTTGTTGATGGTAAAAGCCGTTGGAATATGATGAGATAAGTATAACGAGAGCATGGATAGATTGTATATGGATAAGTTTGACAAGAAAAGAGAGAGAAAGGTGATTAAGTTTTCCCAGAGCTAAGATCACCACATGACGATGATAAATGTCAGTGACAGTCATCACAAAGCTCATGGATAGCAAGTGAGGATAGTTCAAGAGATTGATAAGTGATGTTTGAAACATTCTTGCTCAGAGTTTATTACTTGAACGATTTGAATGAGATTGATTGTAAGGCATGTCTATTTATACTGATGCAATACTTACACCATGATGCAAGGATGACGATGCTTGTAATGTATGCATGTAAGAAATGCATAAAGCATGATGCATACCCTCATGAGTTAATGATGCATATGACTCGCACTCTGCAACCATTCTCTCATAACTAACACCTGGGTAGTTCTATATCCTTAAGCGAGGATCAAAAGTTAGGACACTAGTGAGGTTGCATAAAAAGAGATTGTAGTAGGGTTACGTCACATGTACCTAGTCACCAGTGCGCTCCTAATGGCTCAATCATGTGGCTGCAGCGCACATGAGGCCTTAGGTTTCGACACGGCATCATGGTTATGTGATTAAACACCACCACAAAAGAAGAATAACAACCCTGTAGTGCCAACAGCAACAAGATAGATTAAGGAAACTGAAGACAACCTGAAGTTATACTAGAGGCACACTCATTAGTCAGTCTACGGATTTTTGATGACGATGCAACACCATGCACTGACCAAAGATGGTATAGGTTATGATGCATCACTTTTGCCGGGAGAATTGTAATTATTGTCATACATCTTTTTAATTTATCCAAAATCATCTGAGCAAAAATTGAAGGTGCAACTTTCAGATGTTGTAACCAGAATAGCCAACAATATAAGGTACAACATCAAGAAAGGATAGATGAATCACTGAATGATGGATGGAAGGGTTTACTGATGATTATCAAGATGTAACCATTAAAGGAAAAACTCAATGTTTCTGCCGAAATAGATTCAAGGCAAGATCAAGGGTTTGGTTTAGCTGTCAAGCTAATATCAGCGATAAGGTTCAAACATGACCCAATCCACTTGATTCACAAAAGACTCTTCCAACTCTAAGATAGCCTAGCAAATTACATTGGCTCCTACAACACAAAGTCTATATAGGCATTCAGATACAAGCACACATTTTAGTACAATAACATAACAAACAAGGCAATCAAATCAATCCAAGATAACCTGATGCATGCACATTCTATACATCCTCACAAACAAAAATAACTGCCAAGTAACCATGGGCTTACGTGGTTAGTTTCGGTGGCACAATATAAATACGTCTCTCCCTATAATATCTAGTCGTTCTTACGTTCGAGCTTACGCAACGAGATTAGCGTACCTGCAGAAAACACAATATGTATATACTGAACCTTTCATGCCAGCATATCATGAAAGCGTCCTCAAACATTACTGTTCACTATAGAAACAGCATCTGTACAATTACCGCCGTACAGACGACGTTAACATACATTATCGAAACAACGTATTCACGGGGGTACCGCAAAATGCGGGGGTATGAACTGCGATCACCATACCCTGCGCAGAACCATATACTCCCAATATAGTCAACCGAAGTTGGTACATTGGCAGCATCTCAAGTAGGCCACTGCTTGAGAAACAGCATTCGGTTCGCATCACCGACGGGAAGGCTAACTCCCCAGTTAGCTGAGGATCCTTACCTTCTTACCTCATCGTCGAAGGTGTCGTTACAGAATATAAAGTTGGGTTGTGCATGAATTTAAGTTTTGACAGAAAAGTAATGCTGGTAGTTAGGGTTATATAAATTATAGCCACCTTTACTTCCCTCATAAGCATTACCCTAGGGCTTTACGTACTAACCACAATCCTTAACGAATCCAACGTAGTTTTGCCAAACATTTTGTTGATCAAACTTTTATACTGAAAATATTTTTAAGGTAAAATGTATCTCCAGGGTAACCTTATAGCTCTGATACCAGCTGTGGCCGAACCAACCTGAATTATACCGGCTCAAGTATGTGAGTCCATTCATGAGGGCTCCAACATGCTTCAAACGGTATAACCCCTTGGCCTGTCGGGTAACGTCCCGATAAACCACCGATACACAGGATCAAATAAGGTTACCTCACACGAAGGTGAGTCCAGAGATACAGTCACCATCACATTTTACATCACAAGGAAATTACTTTACAAGAGTTTCCAACAATAGAGCAAAGTTCCAAATTTAGAAAAGTTATTACAAACTGTTAGAGTTATGGTTTTTAGCAGTGGAAAACATACGCGATGACTTACAACACGTCGTCAAGATGGATGTCATGCTATGCCCGGGCATGACATCACTCGGTATCATCAGGGTTGGCCGGGGACGGATCCCATTCCACGGACCAACCATCTGGAAGAGCACAGGGACAAGGCAGGGGAAGAGTAGGGTCTTCAAAGACTTTACCTGAAAAACATAAAACTGGCAAGGCTGAGTATACTAATACTCAGCAAGGCTTACCCGTGTTTGGGTATACTTTAGCCCATAACTAGACTCATGAAGGCATTGTACAGGTTCTGAATTTATTTTCAGCTGAAAAGCAACAAAGAGTATAATCTACTTTCAAGTTTTAGCTTTCAGATTCTAGCTTGATTAGCCATTCTAGGTAAGCACCTATACTAAACAAGCAAGATAGATATTATCATCCATCCAGATTATTTCATCAACAATTACACTTTTTACTCTATGTGGTAAAAGGGATAAACAGTCTCAATCCTCGTGAGAGGCGAACGATTCTGAATCGAATTTAAACCTTGCAAGGTAAACCTAACACACACGCTTGGAATACCAACAGGGCGTTCCGAAGCAACCGTTTCCCTCATATTCCGGGTTATGGATCAGGGCCACCACAAGCGACTGCAGGACCGTACGCACACCAATTGTGCAGGACATACGTCTATAGCGCGACTACAAAACCCGTATTCCTGTCTGCCATGCAGAACGTACTCCCACAGGAAGGTGCGTGTAAACATAAAATAAAAGTCGAGTGGTGGAGACAAGTCCATTTGGCGGGCCATTTGGGTACTAGGCTTACCGCTTACCATATTTCGTGGCATGTGGCTAGTACTTTCAAACGCTTAGCCACCACTACCACATGCTGCGACCTTATCAGCTTTAGTCAAAACAGACAGGGTAAAACTCCAGGTCATGATACAGTACATGACTCTGTCCATTATCCTTATAGTGGTTGCAGAATTGTAAACAAGCAACTCCTATATCGCGCGAGTGACAGGAAATCACCCAACTTTTACCGGTCCTATTTAGCAGAGCATCTAAGCGATAAGGACTCGGATACAATACATTGGATTCCTAAGATCTTATGCAACTAGGGTTTCATTTCAACTCCTAGACGTAATGCAAGATATATAATAGAATAATGGAATTGTAATAGATTGAAATATTGTGGTATGCACCGGGGCTTGCCTTTACTCGTGGGACTAGAGTCAGGGATGTTAGTATTGTTATTTTCCGAACTTTGGTTCGGGGCTTCAGATAATCCCTTGATGACGTTGACTTGGTCTTCAGAAACATCCTCTGCAGACTCCGGGGAGATCTTGTAGGTACCGTTTGCAGAAGTAGTCGTATCTACATGCAATGCAACATTACATTCAAAGTGTGCACATAAAACTATCTTACTTCACAATAAAGTTGCAATCCAACACTCATTTAACATACTACTCACCTAACAACCAAAAAGATCTAAAACTAAACTTAGATAGAGCTTTAGGGGAACAACTAATTAGAATCAGCTACTTGTTGAGGGTTACAACAGAGCCGATTGGAAACAACGGGGGTTTAGCTGATTGATGAGTGCATCGGGTTCCTAGATGATCGATGAAAGCATCGATTACTTCAGCAGAGGGGTGATTCCTAAAGCAGTTGTGTCTTAACTGAGATGTGCTTAAGTGTTATTCTAGGTAACTAGGTGTGGTTGTATCGACTCGATTACGTCAGCACAACAATTGAGTGACGTACAGCCGATTGGAGTGTGGTTGAGGGTATAGGACTGATGGACATAGATAGCCGATCTCTCAGTCGATAAATCGGCTGATAGAAGTGTGTAGATAAGGATAGGAAGACTAAGGGTTGATCGGCCATAACCGATATAGAAAACAACTAGAATCAGCTTAGATCAGCCGATAGTAAGAACCCTAAGATCGTGTGTGTATCTCCGATACATCGACTATGTGCAGTCGATGTAGGACAGAACAAAAGAATTGTATCGGCAGTAGCCTATATTAGAAGGGTAACAACCGGATCAGCTAACCAGCCGATGGTAGAAGCATACCCAAAGAAGTGCATCGGCTAACAGTTGTTACACAGAAACATCATAGATTCAAGAGAAATGGATGTTTAGCGGCTGAACTGATAGCCGATACTGAAATATAACTGCCGAGATGTATTGGCTAAGCAACAGATGCACATGAACTAACAAAGATTCTTATATGAAAAGAACCTTAAGAAGACTGAAATCAAGACAAGGATAAAATCTTGATGGTAGGGATATAAGTATTCGTGTGAAAAGGTTAACTAGATATCTCACAACTCTACTTAAGACATATACCCTATGATTTACCTTTTAGCTACAACACATGCACATCACATAAGGTACAAATAAAGCATTCATTTCCTAATATTTAACCTAAACCACAAATCAAGGACTTCCAACTCAAGAGCACAACACAAAACTTGTAGATTTTGACCTAAAGGTTCAAACAAAATTGATTTTGCATTTTTATGAACTTCTTACGAAAATCTATGAAATGTAGAAGTTCACTGATTTGAAATAAAGAAGGCTTTGGAAATTTTACAGAAAACACCCTAGAACTTTCTAAATTGAAGCAATTAAGTCCCTGGTCGGGGAAAACAGAGAATAGGAAGATAACGACGATACTCCGGCAAAGGGGTTGCCGGCATTAATATGATTCAGTGAATCAGGGCAAACCTTGGGGTAGCCTTGGTTGTGAAGAAGAACGAATGGAAAGTGAATTCCCGTGGCGAACAAGGTCGGCGATGAGAAGTGCTCGACGGTGACGAGGTTCCGTGGGTGACGAAGAAACTTGCCAGGGGATTGTAGTGGGTGAAGAATGACCGGAGGGGTATTGCTCACGGTGATTCGTGGCGACGATAATCGACTTTGCCACAGCGATGATGTTTTGGCGAAGGGATCCGAAGAAACTCGATGGGGGTTCAGAAGTTTTCTTGAGGTGTTGTGGTCTTGCTCGGACGATCGGTGAAGGGTAAGAGCTGCTGGATGTCGTAGACTCATGGAAGAAGCCAGTAGGGCCGGATTGGTTCGCTATGCCGACTCCTTCGCGAACCTCAGGGTTCTCCTGCTCACGGGCTGAACTTCCTCTGCTCACGCACGTGTGCCACTGAAGCATGGCCGGCACACCCGCGTAGCCTCTTGCAGAACCGTCGCGCTAAGTTGCATCTCCGATGCGCCGCTTCTGCTCTGCTCCCGCACCAACAGCCCCCAGCCTGCATGCGCGTGGTCGGTTACCTTGCATACGCACGCGCCTGCGGAAACGAACTGAGTCGGCCACCGGTGGAACACTCTCGCTCGCATCTGCAGACGTGTTAGTCCAAATCCGTTCGGACCTTCGCCTTCGCTTCGCCGTCTTTCCTCCGGCTCGCCGTGCCATAACCATTCTTCCGCCTCCGCAAGGACCGAGGTCTGTCCGCATCAGGGCCGTGCCTTCCGTTGTCTTCTCCTCAACGGCTTCCGACATCCTCCATACGCGGCCCTGCTGTTCCCGTGCGAATCCGCCCGCAACCGTCGCACTGCAGCTCCTCCCGCACCATGTGCGACCTTCCTGCACACCATCTCAGTCGCGGCCTGAGCTCGTCCAGCGAAAATACCGCTATGCGTTGTACGCCATCGTCTTGTACGCCATTGCCCTGGACGTTGTCGCCCTGCACAGCCCTCCTCCTGTTGCCGGTCCCGCGTTTGCTTCGGCCTTGCCGAATCATTCCCGTGTTCGCATGCCTTCGCGCCATCGCCTGCCGCGGCCTCGCTCTGGCGCCGCACGCGCCGCAGCCGCCAGCCTCCGCGCGCCGTCGCCTGTCGCAGCTGCGCGCCACCGTCGCCCAGCGCCTGCGCTCTGCTCCGCCGCGCACGCGCTGCTCCACCCATCGCCTGGGCCACTCCGCGCGCCACTGCACGCTCCGGGCTGCTCGCCTCCGCACGGTTCCCGCACCTGCCGCGCTCGCGCGTGTCCCGCACGCCTGGCCTGTCTCCGCGCCCGAGCCGAGCCATGCCTCCGCTCGCCCGCGCCACCTTGCTCCAGCGCCGCCCGCCTGGATCCTGCGCCTGGCCGAGCCGCACGCTCGCTCGCTCCAGCGCGCAGCTCTAGCGCCGCCAGCTCCGCCCGAGCCAGCGCGCTCCCGCGCCGCGCTCCGCACGCCACCAGTGCCCGCCGTTCGCCCGCGCGCCTGCGCGCCAAGCCGAGCCGCCCCCGCGCGCCCAGCTCCCTCGGCCCGAGTCGCCGCGCTCCCGCGCCTGGGCCCGCCTGCCCGCACGCTGGGCCGCCACCTGCGCACTCCCTGCTTGCGCGCCCACGTGCCAGCGCGCCGCCTGCCCGCTCCCACTCGCCTGAGCCTGGCGCCGCCCTGAGCCGCTGCCTCTGCTCCGTGCCGGCCCAAAGCAGCAAAGGGAGGGAGACAGGGAAAAGGAGCGCCGCTTGGTGGAGAAGGAAGAAAGGAGACGCCAGGGAAGAGATAAGGCAGAGAGAGAAGAACAGAAAAGAAAGGGAATTAGAACTTCCCAAGGACTTATGCGCAATTTCAAAAAATTGCAGGGACTTGTTTGTGAAGCAAAACTTCCCACTGATTTAAAACCCTAATGAAGAAATGCCCAAAACGAAAGTTGAAGAGTTTTTCAAACTCTACAACATTGCTTTAGGGCTCAAGTTCAAAAACTCAAAAATTATATCTTTAAACATGAAATTTTGAACAAAAGTTAGATTTGAATTGCTTTTGTCTTAAAGAACGTAACTTTATAAAATTCAGGACCTAAATGCAAGCATTTACGACACGTCATGATGACGGGATAGACTCGTCATAATGATTGGATAGACATGTCATAATGACTTGCACCTTTTACACTTTAGTCCTGAGTAACTTTGGAAATTACTTTTGTAAATCAAATACTTGCGTAAAAGGACTTGTACTTTTATAAAATTACATAAATACCCTTATTTTTACCACTTTACCCAAAAGTTTTACACACTTCAACACATACATTTCAAACGAAACTTTTGGATAAATATATATTTTTACAAGGAATAAAAGTAAGAAAAACATGTTTACAAAACCATCTTTCACTTATTCTGAAATTACCCTTATCCAAATACATTTTGTAAAAACAACCTTAGGTTTTTCTGTAATTATGAAAATACCCTTTTTTTTACTTGCACTTTAAATTCTTAAAAGTTTCACATAAACACACATGAGCTTTACACTCACAAGCACATACTTCACACTAACAAAATATATGTCTAGCATTTCAAGTACACGAACTGTCACAGTCGCGCTACAGACGTATGTCCTGCACATTGGTGTGCTTATGGTCCTACAGTCGCTTGTGGTGGCCCTGATCCACGAGTAGGAATGAAAGGCAAATGGTTGCTCTGGAACAATCATTGGATGTTCCAAGCGTGTAAGTTAGGTTTACCCTTGAAAGGTTATGAAACTCGATTCAGAATCGTCCGTTTCTCGCGCAGATTGAGACTGCTTGCTCCTTCTGCCACATAGAGTAAGAACAGTAACTATTGTTGGATGTTAATCTCTATCTTGCTTGTCTAGTATAGGTGCTCACATAGAATGGTTAATGCAACTAGAAACTGAAAGCTAAAACATGAAAGTTAGATCATACTCTTTGTTTCTTTTCAGTTGAAATTAAATCCAGAACCATTACAAGCCTTCATAAGTCTAGTACATGGCAAAGTATACCATGAAACGGGTAAGTCTTGCTGAGTATTAGCATACTCAGTCTTGCTAGTCTGCTTTTCAGGTATGGCCGGTGAAAACCAAACAGATAGTTTAGCCTTGCCGTTCTCTGTTCCGTTTGGCTGGTCCGTGGAGTGGGATCCGTCCCTGGCTGGCAATGACCCTCCGGAATGACGCCATGTTTCGTGCTAAACGTGGTGTCAACTTTCGCGACGTGTGTAGTCGCATGTGAATTTCTTCCGTTGTGACTCTGCACATGCTGTTTAGCTTGTGGTGTTAAACAATGTTTGTATAAGTTTACTTTAAGCTGGAAATAGTTTGTAATAATGTTTATTATCTCTGTAAATTAAAAGTTGGTGAGCTGTGGTGTGATTGTAAACTCGCCTTCGTGCGAGGTAAACCTACTTCGATCCTATTGAACCGTGGTTGTATCGGGCGGTGACCCGACAGACCAATGTGTTGTTCAGTTTGAAGTGCGTTGAGTTAGTATCACTTGTATAGCGATGACTAGCGCACTTGAGCCGGAATAATTCAGGCGGTTCTGTCACAGCTGGTATCCGAGCTGTAGGTTTACTCTTACAATTGGTACTACAACTGCAGCAGCTCTTAAAAATGTTCTCAGGATATAATTTGCTTAACAAAAGAGTTTGCAAAGTACGTTGGATTCGTTAAGGTGGGTGTTTAGATCGTAAAGCCCTAGGGATTTGTATGGGAGTAATCAGGTGGCTACTATTATATATATGTGTATAGTCAGCACTAACTTGCAACACTACTTTCTGTCAAAACTTACTTTTGAGCGCAACCCACTCTAGATATCTATTCATATTGTCTGTTCCTCAACGTTGAGACAAGAAGGTAAGAAGGTAAGTATCCTCAGCCAACTGAGGGAGATTGGCCTTCCCGTCGGTGATGCGAACCGAACGCTGTTTCTCAAGCAGTGGCTTACTTGAGATGCTGCCAATATATCAATGATTAGTTGATCATATTGGGAGTATATGGTTCGGCACAGGGTATTGTGATCGCTGTTCATACCCCCGTTTTAAATGGTACCCCCGTGAATACGTTGCAGATGTAACGTATGCTAACGTCGTCCGTACGGCGGAAATTGTATGGATACTATTTCTATAGTGAACAGTACTGTTTGGGGACGCTTTCATGTCATGCTGCCATGAAAGGTTCAGATTATATAAATATGGTCTTCTGCAGGTACACTAACCACGATTAAGAAGTTAAGATGGATAGGACTTATCGATTAGTTATTAGTGAGAGATGTATGTGTTATGCCACCGAAATTAACCATGTAAGTCCGAAGATATTCGGCAATTGTTTTGGTTGTGAGGTCGAATAGTACATGCATGCATAATCCATCATCAAGCAAAGTGAGTGCATTGAATGTGTTGTTCTTTTAAGGACATATAGAGTGTTGTCTATCTCTAGTGTGGTTTCAATAGGATTCTTGTGGTAGCCTTAGTTAAGTTTCGGTATCCTTCAAAAATCTCACCATTTGAATTCTTGCTTCAGATGGCGGCTCCTTCAAACATCCTTTGGGATCATGCAGGGCATCTCCATACCAATGCCTTGCACTGGGAGGGTTTTCCTCATCTTTTATGGGAATCACTTAGGCTATTCTTCTACGCCGAGCCTCCACAGTATGATAGAGTGGAATATAGGGAGGAAGGTGTTCCTCGGTGCAGAGTTAAGATGACCATTCCTTAGCATCCTTTTCGCTCTCAGTGGCAACCCATCGAGGTCGATGTGGTTGGCTATCGTCTCGTCGACACCATTGAGACCGCAGCTCTTGAGGCCATCCACATTTTCTGCAACCAGCATCCCATGGAAGTTGCAGGGCATCCTATCGGCCTGTTTCCTACAATAGATTCCAGTGATCCTGAGTGGAATTTCCGGATCGCTCATTATGGCCACATGCTGGGAGATTTAGCCGAAGAGACGCTCCGTGGTACTATCAGAATCATGAATGTTCAGCACCACTATCAGAATTTGCTACACCGCGGTATGAGTCAGTTGACCAGTATAGCTCAAGGTCACTACAGAAATGCTAGTCGACAGGTTACTCAGATCGAAGAGCTTCAAGCCTTGGTTACGGAGAAGGAGGAAATTATTGCAGAACGGGATGAGACCATCATCCACCGGGAGGATCAGATTAATGAGAGTGATGCAATAATCACTCAACGTAACATGATTATCGAGTTCCTCCAGGAGCAAATTCATGACCTTATCCTTGAGGTTGACGACGCCCATGCTCACATCGATGAACTACAGCAACAGCCAGTACCTCCTGCTGTACCTGAAGCACCTGAAGGCGAAGAGGAAGAACCGGAGGAAATTGAAGGAGTTTCTGATCTCGACTCCGAGCATGGAAACCCAGAGCCTAACCCTCAGCCAGATCACTCCTCTTCCAGTAGCCAGTCCTCCGTAGGCGACCTCGACGATTTCTAGTCCCTCCAAATCGTCGATCTTTCCGATGTAACTAGTGTAGGATGTTGTGACATAGATAGTGAGTAGTCTACCTGGACCCAGGGCCATTTGTTGCAATGTATATATGGCCTATGTATGTATGGCTAGGGTATTAGCCATCAGACCTCTCTAGTGTAACATAATAAGGATAATCAGTTTCTGCTTGAAGTCTAAGCTTAGAATCCTATTGTTCATAGAGATATTTTTGCCTATGAATGAGTTGGTTGAACAGAATATGTGACTTACATATCTGTTTAGCGACAATGTATCATCTGAAAATGGGAGCGAGAATGTGTTGATAATAATGGACATCTCCTTTGTTTCAGATGGTTGGAGCTACACGTGGAACCCCGGAAGGTTTCCGGCCAGACTAAGCTAGCGGTTCCCAACAACCGCCACCATCCCCGCCAAATCTAGCAGAAGTCATGGCACGACAGACGGAACTTCTGAATCAGCTAGTACAGGCTCAAATGGGCCAATTTCATCACCAGTCCCGAGGTCGTGATGAACATCTATCGGCTAGTGACCAAGATTTTCTCAGCACTCAGCCCCCATTGTTCCATAAAGCAGATGAGCCCCTTGACGCTGACGCATGGCTCCGCACTATGGAGTCCAAGTTTGCATTGTTATCTGCACCATGCTCAAATGAGAACAAGGTACTCTTCGTAGCTCAACAACTTCACGGCACCGCCGCATATGGTGGGACCATTACTACGCCATGCAGCCGGCTGGTCATGTTGTCACATGGGACGAATTCCAGACCGCTTTGAGAGCACATCACATTCCAGAGGGACTCATTAAGCGAAAACTCAATGAATTCCTGACCTTGACCCAGGGAACCCGCACTGTTATGCAGTATGCACAGGCCTTCAATCACCTGTGCCAGTACGCGGGTTATCATGCGGAAACTGACGCCTGTAAACGGGATCGTTTCCGCCGTGGCCTGAATACAAAGCTTAAGGAACGGCTGAATCTGGTAAGGGCCGACAACTTTAATGAACTGGTCAATATGGCCATTACTCAAGAGGATTGCATCTCAGCCCATCGGGTAGAAAAGAAACGGAAGACACCCACGGGACCCTCAAATGCGCAACCGCCAAGGTATTGGTTGGTCCAGAACACCGCTACCCGAGCACCGCCCCAAAACAATCTACCAGGTAGATGGGTAGCCAGGCCTCCCCATCAGGCTTGATTCAATCGACCGCCAATGCCACAACCCCAACAGCAACAGCAGCAAGGTCCGCGGCCGAGCTTTCCGCCATCCAATCAAGGAAACAACAACAATCGTTGTTTCAACTGCGGCAGCCCGTCCCATTTCATTAAGGATTGCCCTCAACCCAGAAGATCTTTCCAAGGGCAAACATCCAGTTCAAACAACAAGGGCAAAGGCAAGAAGCAGGTAGTACAAGTCTGCCAAGGAGGGTGAATTTCACAACTCTCTCTGAACTCCCCGAGGGTGCGCCAATAATGACGGGTACTTTCTCCATAAACCATCAACCCGTGATTATACTTTTTGATTCTGGTGCAACCCATAGTTTTATCAGTTCAAAATGTGGAACAGAAGTAGGCCTGTATATCTATCCTACTAGGGGAGCCTATATGATAGCAACCCCTGGTGGTAAAATTTCATCAAATCAAATCTATAGAAAGGTGCCAATTCAGTTGGGTAGCAATCTGATAAAAATAGATTTACTATTATTGGACCTAGAAGGAATGGAGGTTCTCCTAGGCATCGATTGGATGACTAGGCACCGAGAATCATTGGATATCTCTTCCGAGCTGTGGAGATAGATTCACCCGACCATGACACTACTATTCTCTATCTTCCACAACGGGAGTGCATCAACTCTTGTGCTGTGGCAGAACCGCTCGAATTATTCCGGCTCAAGTGCGCTATTGATCGCCGTACAACTGCAATCAGCTTAACGCACTTCAAACGGAACAATTCTTTGGTCTGTCGGGTCTCCGCCCGATTCAACCACGGTTCAGCAGGATCGAAGCAGGTTTATTTCGCACGAAGGCGAGTTCACATCACAGAATAGCTCATCAACTTTTAATTTACAACCATACAGCATTATTACAACCGAGTTTCAAAGATAAGTAAACTTATACATAACCATGTTCAACTGACAAGCATAACAGCTTGTCTAAACTCACAGCGGAAGAAAAAGTTTTACGCGACTACACACGTCGCGAAGACGGACGCCAAGCTTAGCCCAGGGCCTGGTGTCACTCCGGAGGGTCAGTGCCGGCCGGGGACGGGTCCCACTCCACGGACCAGCCAAACGGAACGGACGTTGGCCACCCAAGGTTGTCCGTGGGGTTCTCGTAGGTTATACCTGAAACAAACATTGGCAAGGCTGAGTATTCTAATACTCAGCAAGGCTTACCCGGGATTGGGTATACTTAGCCCATAACTAGACTCATGATGGCATTGCAAAGGCTCTGGGTTTATTTTCAGCTGAAAAGTAACTAAGAGTATGAACTATTTTCAAGTTTTAGCTCTCATTTTCTAGTTGAGTATTTATTCTAGATTAGCACCTACACTAAGCAAGCAAGGTAGTGATTGTCATTCAACAAGATTATCTATCATTAGTTCCATTTCTTACTCAATGTGGTAAAAGGGATAAGCAATCTCAAGCATCGTGAGAGGCGGACGATTCGAATCGAATTTAACCTTGCAAGGTAAACCTAACTCACACGCTTAGAATACCAACAGGGCATTCCGAAGCAACCGTTTCCCTCATATTCCGGGTTATGGATCGGGGCCACCACAAGCGACTGCAGGACCGTACGCACACCCAATGTGTACAGGACATACGTCTGTAGCGCGACTACAAAACCCGTATTCCTGTCTGCCTTGCAGAACGTACTCCCACACGTCGGTGCGTGTAAACATAAAATAAAAGTCGAGTGGTGGGAGCGCGTCCATTTGCCGGGCCAATCGGGTACTAGGCTTACCGCTTACCATATTTCGCGGCATGTGGCTAGTACTTTCAAAAACTTAGCCACCACTACCAAACATTTCGGCCTTAAAACTTTTTACCGAAACAGACAGGGTAAACTTCCAGGTCATGACACAGCATATGACCCTGTCCGTCATCCTTATAGTGGTTGCAGTAATGTAAACATGCAACTCCTATATCGCGCGAGTGACAGGAAATCACTCGACTTCTACCGGTCCTATTAGCGGAGCATCTATCCGATAAGGACTCGGGAGCATTACATTGGATTCTTAGGATTCATGCATCTAGGGTTTCACCTCAACTCCTAGACCTAATGCAAGATATAATATAGATAGACATAGATTACAGTGTAAATAAAGTAGTGGGATATGTCCGGGGCTTGCCTTCGGGAGCAGGGGTAGGGGCAGGAGAGTCAGAGATTTCCGAACTCGGGTTCGGAACTTCAGTTAGTCCCTCGACGGCTTGTGCTGGATCTTCTGAAAAACCTTGGTCTTGTCCTAAGACCAGTTCGTAATCCCCGTCGTCGAGTGTCGTTGATTCTATATGAAATGCAATAAGTTAACAAGGCAAAATTTAAATTTAGAAAACCATATTTCAAATATTATAATTCATTCAATTAACACACAAACATGCATAAATAAAGAGGGTTTAGATTTGAAATACTATTTATGGTAGAATTTATGGTAATAAGAACTAAAATATTTAAATTAAATTTGGAATGAACCCAAATTTGAATTAAAAACTTTCAAATAAAAGATTTTAGAAGTTGATTATAAAATATCACATTAGAGACTAGTAATGGTGTTAATTTAGAAGAGGTTATATAATAAGTTTATTTAATATTTCAAATTTGAAAATTCAATTAAAAGAAGTTAAATTTAAATCAAGTTTAAGTTGGCAACTTAACACAAGTTAACTAGAGTTCATCAATCATTCACATTATACTTTTAAGAAGAACAAAAGAACATAAAATATCAAGATTGAGTGTATTTTACCCTTCAACATTAAATTCAAAATACATGTAGAAATATCTTATTTCAAACTAAACTCTATTAATAAGAGTCATAGAGTTTGAAATCTACTTTCTAACAAAGTTGGTTTCACTATTTTTGGATTTTTCTATGAATTGTTATGAATTTTACAAGACAGGGAATCACATTCACATGAAATAATAACCATCCTTACAGAACAGCCCTCAGCATTTAGCAGAAAACCCCCTGGAAGAAAAGTTTCTCAAGCAATTGAGTCCACAACCATGGCCGGCGGGGAGAGGTTCTAGTCCGGCCAAATTCCGGCCGGTGAGGTCGCCGGCGGTGAGGGGAAAAGAGAGGGGAAGCACGAGGAGGGCTAAAGCTACCTGTGGGTGGTCTCGGGGGGACTTGGGATGGCCGGATTTGGGCTACCCGCGGTGAGCCGGGCCGGCGGCCGGAGGCGCTCGGCGGCGGGGTAGTTCCGGCGTGCGGGGAAGGGGAGGAGCGGGCTGGGAAGGTGCAGTGGGGCACGAGGAAGCTGCTAGTGTAGTCAATTTGGGGAGGGAAAGGGTGGAGGGAGAGGTCCCACGGTGACCCGAGCTCACGGCGGCGGCAATGGTGGAGTGACGGTTTCTGTACGCGCGCGAGGTGCTCCGGGCGGTTCTTTTATAGCCAAACGGGGTGATTGCGGCCCACTGGTGCCGTTGGGCAGAAGAGAGGGGAGGGGATAAGGCTTGCCCGCGGAATTTGCGGCGGCGGCAGAAGCGGCGCCGGCGAGCAAAGCAGACCCGTGGCACACGGGCGGGGCGCCAGCAAAAGGGGGGATAGAGCGGTGGCCGAGCGGAGGGGCGACGCGTGGACCGGGGGGGGGCACAGGGGATCGCCGGCGGTGAGCCAGAGCGGCGCATTACGCCGGCGACAGAGGAGCAGGGGAGGCAGAGCAGGGGGAGCAGAGCGCAGGGAGGAAGAAGGGGGGGTGAACTGACTCAGGGACTGAGTTGTGAAACCAGAGAAAGGTAGGGGCCTTACTGAAAAGGGTTTGCAACTTTTAAACCAATGCTCAAATGAAGATGGTCCAAAAAGCAAAAGTGCATGGTTTTTCAAACTCTACAACTTCTCTTTAAGGTTCATCTGCAGTTGAGCAATAGTTTTAGAAATAAAATGAACTTAGTAAATATTTCATGTTTTATGTAAATCCCTAAGTAAAATTACTTTTGCACATACATCCTATGGTAACTTCACACATAATTTTGCAATTTGACCACAGATACTACTTTTTGCAAAATAACCCTTATGCTTTTAAACTTTTCCCTCACCTCCATCCAATTTGCATAAAAGGACCTTTAGTTAATATTAATTGCATGAACATTCTTTCTTTCATAGCATTGCATATATAAAATACATTTTTGGCCAAACTTTGAATATACAAGCATACTTAAATTCTAAGGTATGACCTAGCTAATTACCTGGGTGTCACAGCCTTCCCCCCTAAAAAGAATCTCGTCCCGAGATTCTGAAGCAGGATGGGACAGAAAGATTAAGCTCGAAGATTGGTTTGGAAGAAATCGGGAAAGTTATGTTGGAGATAAGATTCGGTTTCCCATGTTGCTTCTTCCTTTGTGTGATGGCTCCATTGAATCTTTCTTTCGTGTCGAGGACTCGGATGGGATGTTCTGTATAGGTCAGATCTGGTTCGATTTCGATAGCTTGGGAATCGATGATTTCGGTGGGGATTTTAACACACTTTCTGAGTTGGGATACATGAAAGATGTTATGGATGGCCGCTAATTGAGAAGGAAGTTGGAGACGATAAGCTACAGGTCCACAAATTTCAAGGATTTCAAAGGGTCCGATGTATCGAGGAGCAAGTTTCCCCTTTACACCGAATCTTTGAATACCTCGAATAGGCGATACTCGAAGATATACGAAGTCTCCAACGTAAAACTGTAATGGTCTTCTTCGTATATCCGCGTAGCTTTTCTGTCGAGATTGGGCAGTTTTTAGATTGTTCTGGATAAGCTTGACTTTATCCTCTGCTTCTACAACTAGATCAGGTCCAAAAATTTTACGCTCGCCGGTTTGTGACCAACTCAGAGGAGTTCGGCATCGGCGACCGTATAATGCTTCAAAGGGGGCCATCTTAATACTTGTCTGATAGCTATTGTTATAAGAAAATTCTGCTAATGACAAGTATTTATCCCAATTTTTATCAAATTGGAGTACACAAGCTCTGAGCATATCTTCCAGAATCTGGTTTACTCGCTCAGTTTGCCCATCCGTCTGGGGATGGTAGGCGGAGCTTCGAATTAATTTAGTCCCAAGAGCATCATGGAGTTGCTCCCAGAACCGGGCAACAAATTGTGCTCCACGATCAGAAATGATCGTTTTAGGTACTCCATGAAGTCGAACAATTTGATCCAAATAGATCTCGGCATACTTCTTAGCAATATACGTAGTATGCACGGGAAGGAAATGTGCAGTCTTGGTTAATCGATCAACGATTACCCAAATAGAGTCATGCCTCCGAGAAGTGTTGGGCAAGCCAACAATAAAGTCCATACTGATATCCTCCCACTTCCACGAGGGAATGGGTAGAGGTTGAAGGATACCAGCAGTCTTCAAATGACTGGCTTTGACTCTTTGACAGATATCACATTCTGACACATATTTGGCAATTTCTCGCCTCATACGAGTCCACCAAAAGTTCCGTTTCAGATCCTGATACATCTTCGTACTGCCAGGATGCATAGAGAATTTGGACAAGTGGGCCTCGTCCATTATTTGCCTGCGGAGCTTATGGTCCTTGGGTACAACAATACGTTCGTTGAACCATAAAACTCCTTCAGGATCTACTCGGAAGCATTTGTACTTTCCTTCACCTTGGATTAACTTTTGTTTAATGATTTTGACCCCTTCATTACGCTGTTGTGCTAGAACAATACTATCTCTAAGTGTGGCTTCAACCGAAAGATGGTTTAAGTCACCTTAGGAAATGATCTCTAGATTGAGCTTTCTCATTTCCCAACAGAGTCTCGTTGAACGCTTCAATGGATAGGCAAGAACAATGCGCCTTGCGACTGAGAGCATCGGCAACAACATTAGCTTTGCCGGGATGATAGTGCACTTCTAAATCATAATCCTTGATTAGTTCTAGCCAGCGTCTTTGCCTCATATTTAGATCTGCCTGGGTAAAGATGTACTTGAGGCTTTTATGATCGGTATAAATATGACATTTCGTACCCATCAGATGGTGTCTCCAGATCTTTAGGGCATGAATAACTGCTGCGAGTTCGAGATCATGGGTGGGATAATTTTGTTCATGAACCCTAAGTGCTCGTGATGCATATGCAATTACTCGGTTGTCTTGCATAAGTACACAACCAAGTCCAGTTCCTGATGCATCACAGTAGATGTCAAAAGACTTTGAGACATCAGGTTGAGCTAAGACTGGAGCAGTCGTAAGATGATTTCTAAGAAGATGAAATGCATCTTCGCATTTTTGATCCCAGAGGAATTTCACTCCTTTCTTTAGTAATTCAGTCATAGGTTTGGCTATTCTAGAAAAGTCAGGAATGAAACGGCGATAATAGCCAGCTAGACCGAGAAAACTACGAATCTGATGGACGGAGGTTGGGGGTTTCCAATCCATCACTTCTTGTACTTTACTGGGATCGACAGATATTCCGTTACTAGAGATGGTATGGCCCAGAAATTTGACTGTATCTAGCCAAAACTCACATTTAGAGAATTTGGCATATAGATGGTGGTCTCTTAATCGCTGAAGGATGATATGAAGATGCTTAGCATGATCTTCTGGAGTTTTAGAATAGATCAAGATGTCATCAATGAAGACCACGACAAACTTGTCGAGCTCTTGCATGAAGACAGAATTCATGAGGTACATGAAATAGGCTGGGGCATTAGTGAGACCGAACGACATGACAAGATACTCGTATAGACCATACCGAGTGGAGAAGGCTGTTTTCGGAATATCACTAGGCCGAATCTTAATTTGGTGGTAGCCGGAACGAAGATCTATTTTAGAAAACACCTTAGCTCCGGCTAGTTGATCAAAGAGGATATCAATGCGGGGTAAAGGGTACTTATTTTTGATAGTCACCGCATTGAGAGGACGATAATCAACACACAGCCTTAAGCTGTTGTCTTTCTTTTTCACAAATAGAGCTGGACAACCCCATGGTGATGCACTGGGACGAATAAAGCCTTTGTCTAAAAGATCTTGGAGTTGGGTTTTTAACTCGGCTAACTCATTAGGAGGCATTCGGTAGGGTCTCTTAGAGATAGGGGCTGTACCAGGTTGGAGTTCTATAATGAACTCAATATCTCTATCTGGTGGCATTCCAGGTAAGTCATCCGGAAAAACATCTGGATATTCACAAACGACTGGAATATCCTCTAGCTTGACCCCAGATACGGCATAGGTGTAGGAGTGGATCAACTTTAATGGTGGGAGATAAAGAAGAGTAGATTCGTGCTCTAATGAACCTATCTCCACCATACGGGAAGGGATATCTATAGATATATGGTACTGGGTCATCCAATTCATTCCTAAAAGAACATCCATTCCTTTTAGGTCCAACAATAATAAGTCTGCCCTCATCAGATGGTTGCCCATTTGAATTGGTACGCCTCTACAGACGTGATTTGCAGAGATACTACCACCAGGAGTTGTTATCATATATATCCCATTAACAGGGCAAATTTCCAGTCCTATCTTAGTCCCTAATTTTGTATTGATAAAACTATGGGTAGCACCAGTATCAAAAAGAACAGTAACGGGGTAATGGTTGATAGAAAATGTACCCGTCAGTATTGGTGCCCCTTCAGGGAGTTCGGAGAGTGTGGTGAGATTCAAACTCCCTTGTCGGACTTGCACCACTTGTCTCTTACCCTTGCCCTTGTAGTTTGGATTAGATGTTTGCCCTTGGAATGATTTCCTAGGTTGAGGGCAATCCTTAATGAAGTGGGACGGGCTTCCGCAATTGAAACAACGATTATTGTTGTTTCCTGGAGTAGCTGACGGAAAGCTCGGCCGTGGACCTTGTTGGGGTTGTTGCTGATTTTGTGGCAGGGGTGGTCGGTTAAATAGTACTTGTTGGGGAGGTCGGGCTACCCATCTGCCAGATATATTGCCTCGAGGCGGAGCTCGAGGGGCATTACTCGGGACCAACCGATACCGCGGCGACTGTGGAGTTGCAGGCCCTGTGGGTGCTTTTCGTTTCTTTTCCGCCCTGTGGGCGGCAATACAATCTTCTTGAGTTATGGCCATGTTGACCAACTCATTGAAATTTTCAGCCTTCACCAAATTTAGCCATTCTTTGAGCTTGGTGTTTAAGCCTCGACGGAAGCGATCACATTTGCGGGCATCTGTGTCCGCATACGATCCCGCATACTAGCACAGGTGATTGAAAACCTGTGCATACTGTGTGACAGTACGGGTACCCTGGGTCAAGCTCAAAAATTCATTGAGCTTTCGCTCAATGAGTCCCGCTGGTATATGATGTGCTCGGAATGCAGTCCGAAACTCATCCCAAATGACCACGTGTTCGGCGGGTTGCATTGCATGAAACTGGTCCCACCAAAGACGTGCATGGCCTCGAAGTTGCTGGGCAGCGAAGAGCACTTTGTTCTCCTCTGAACATGGTGCTGATAATAAAGCGAACTTAGACTCGATAGTCCGCAACCAGGCATCTGCATCCAAAGGCTCATCGGCCTTGTGGAATAAAGGAGGTTGGGTGCTGAGAAAGTCCTGATAGTTGGCCGACAGAGGTTCACCTCGGCCTCGAGGTTGCTGCTGGAAATGGCCCATCTGAGCTTGTACAAGTTGATTTAGAAGCTCGGTTTGCCGGGCCATAACTTCGGCCAGGTTTGGAGGTGGCGGTGGTGGTTGCTGGGAACTACCAGGTTGTCCTGCCCGGAATCCTTCCGGGGTTCCTCGAGTAGCTCCAACCATCTGAAATGAAGAAGATATCCATTATCAACCATAATCTTGCTCCAATTTCAGATAAGATACAATTTATCCAGCTGAAATATAATGCATATGCTCCATTCAATCTACTCACAACAGGTACACAAGTGTTGATCAAGATAACCCAAACTCAGGATTTAGATTACTATAAAGATACTACTATCTTACATCAGCACACTCAAAATGTTACAAACTTTTACTTAAAAGTACATGCCACATATACAACAAGTGGCTTTATAACTAGATGTTCTACACATCACTTATGTTACATCCTATACATTTATTACATCTAAACCATCACCCTGTCAAACAAAACTAAAAGTCATCAAAATTGCCCACTGATGACTGACTTCCAGAGGAGGAGTGGTGGGGACTGACGACAGGATCCCCATGCTCAGAATCAAGTTCGGAGACTCCTTCGATCTCCTCAGGATCTTCCTCTTCAACTTCAGGTGCTGCAGGTGCAACGGGAGGAATCGGGGGCTGCTGCAATTCTTCAATCTGAGCTTGAGCATCATCCACTGCAAGGATCAGATCTTGAACTTGTGCCTGTAGAAATTCAATAACAGTATCCCGCTGAGTGATTATGTGATCACTCTCGTTGATCTGATCTTCACGATGATGGATGGTCTCGTTTTGAGTAGCGATTATTCCATTCTTCTCAATTACCACTGCTTGAAGTTGATCTGCCTGGGTGAAATATCTGGCAGCGTCCCCGTGGAAACTTCGCGCAGCAGTAATCAGATGGCCTATCTCACGGCGTAGCAGCATGTGATAGTGGTATTGCACACCCGTATAACGCCTCATTCCTTGCACTACTTCTTCTGGTGGACCTTCCAGCCTATGACTTTCAGGAATTGTTCCGAGGTCTCGCTCCGCTTCACCAGGATCTGTCGTGGCAAACAAACCTATAGGTTGTCCTACAACTTCCTCGGGATGTTGACTGCAAAAAGCATAAATAGCTTCTAGGGCCGCTGCTTCAATGGTGTCCATAATTCTGTAGCCCGTCGTGCTGATCTCAATAGGTTGCCATCGTGAACGGAAAGGATGCTGAGGTATACTCATCCTGACATAGGCCCTATGGATTCCGTCTTCCACATGTTCAACAGCGTCGTACTGAGGAGGTTCTGTATAATGGAAAGCCTGCAAAGATTCCCATAGCAAGCGGGGAAAACCCTCCCAATGAAGGGCATTGGTGTGGAGATGCCCTTCCGGATCCCAGAAAACATTGGAAGGTACTGCCATCTGCGACCAGGATGCAAATGGTAAAACTTGTTATCTTGTTAGAAGAATACAAGATAAACGAATCAAGATAACCAATTTTGTTAACAGCAAAGGCTGGAAATCAGATAGAGGACTAAGATCCCATATAAGATACCCAACTTAAAGCTGTCCCTAACTCTTCATTCCCCCATTCTAAAAAAAACAAACAACATGTCCACGATGTATAAAATTCTTTTATTGGCAAAAGATGCATGCACGCGCTACTCGTCCTCACAACCAAAACAATTGCCGAATATTTTCGGACTTACGTAGTTAATTCCGGTGGCATGACCATACGTCTCTCACTATATATAACTAGTCGATAAACCCTACGCATCCTAATAGCGTAAACGTGGTTAGTGTACCTGCAGAAGAACACACACAGATATATATATATATCTCATGAACCTTTCATGGCAGCACGACATGAAAGCGTCCCCAAACATTACTGTTCACTATAGAAACAGCATCTGTACAATTACCGCCGTACAGACAACGTTAGCATACGTTATCGAAACAACGTATTCACGGGGGGTACCGCAAAATGCGGGGGTATGAACAGCGATCGCCATACCCTGCGCCGAACCATATACTCCCAATATAATCAACCTAAGTTGGTATATTGGCAGCATCTCAAGTAGGCCACTGCTTGAGAAACAGCGTTCGGTTCGCATCACCGACGGGAAGGCCAAGCTCCCTCAGTTGGCTGAGGATCCTTACCTTCTTACCTCCGTTCGTAGATGTCGTTACAGGAAGTAAGGTTGGGGTTGTGCAGAAATTTAAGTTTTGACAGAAAGTAGTGCTGCAAGTCAGATCTATCTATACATATATAGATACCATTAGCCACCTGATACTTTCCCATATAAACCCTTAGGGCTTTACGTTCTAAGCACAACCTTAACGGATCCAACGTATTTTATAAACTCATTTGTTGGCAAACTTTTATCCAGAAAACACCTTTTAAGAGCTATTCTAGATGTAAAGATAAACCTACAGCTCTGATACCAGCTGTGGCAGAACCGCTCGAATTATTCCGGCTCAAGTGCGCTATTGATCGCCGTACAACTGCAATCAGCTTAACGCACTTCAAACGGAACAATTCTTTGGTCTGTCGGGTCTCCGCCCGATTCAACCACGGTTCAGCAGGATCGAAGCAGGTTTATTTCGCACGAAGGCGAGTTCACATCACAGAATAGCTCATCAACTTTTAATTTACAACCATACAGCATTATTACAACCGAGTTTCAAAGATAAGTAAACTTATACATAACCATGTTCAACTGACAAGCATAACAGCTTGTCTAAACTCACAGCGGAAGAAAAAGTTTTACGCGACTACACACGTCGCGAAGACGGACGCCAAGCTTAGCCCAGGGCCTGGTGTCACTCCGGAGGGTCAGTGCCGGCCGGGGACGGGTCCCACTCCACGGACCAGCCAAACGGAACGGACGTTGGCCACCCAAGGTTGTCCGTGGGGTTCTCGTAGGTTATACCTGAAACAAACATTGGCAAGGCTGAGTATTCTAATACTCAGCAAGGCTTACCCGGGATTGGGTATACTTAGCCCATAACTAGACTCATGATGGCATTGCAAAGGCTCTGGGTTTATTTTCAGCTGAAAAGTAACTAAGAGTATGAACTATTTTCAAGTTTTAGCTCTCATTTTCTAGTTGAGTATTTATTCTAGATTAGCACCTACACTAAGCAAGCAAGGTAGTGATTGTCATTCAACAAGATTATCTATCATTAGTTCCATTTCTTACTCAATGTGGTAAAAGGGATAAGCAATCTCAAGCATCGTGAGAGGCGGACGATTCGAATCGAATTTAACCTTGCAAGGTAAACCTAACTCACACGCTTAGAATACCAACAGGGCATTCCGAAGCAACCGTTTCCCTCATATTCCGGGTTATGGATCGGGGCCACCACAAGCGACTGCAGGACCGTACGCACACCCAATGTGTACAGGACATACGTCTGTAGCGCGACTACAAAACCCGTATTCCTGTCTGCCTTGCAGAACGTACTCCCACACGTCGGTGCGTGTAAACATAAAATAAAAGTCGAGTGGTGGGAGCGCGTCCATTTGCCGGGCCAATCGGGTACTAGGCTTACCGCTTACCATATTTCGCGGCATGTGGCTAGTACTTTCAAAAACTTAGCCACCACTACCAAACATTTCGGCCTTAAAACTTTTTACCGAAACAGACAGGGTAAACTTCCAGGTCATGACACAGCATATGACCCTGTCCGTCATCCTTATAGTGGTTGCAGTAATGTAAACATGCAACTCCTATATCGCGCGAGTGACAGGAAATCACTCGACTTCTACCGGTCCTATTAGCGGAGCATCTATCCGATAAGGACTCGGGAGCATTACATTGGATTCTTAGGATTCATGCATCTAGGGTTTCACCTCAACTCCTAGACCTAATGCAAGATATAATATAGATAGACATAGATTACAGTGTAAATAAAGTAGTGGGATATGTCCGGGGCTTGCCTTCGGGAGCAGGGGTAGGGGCAGGAGAGTCAGAGATTTCCGAACTCGGGTTCGGAACTTCAGTTAGTCCCTCGACGGCTTGTGCTGGATCTTCTGAAAAACCTTGGTCTTGTCCTAAGACCAGTTCGTAATCCCCGTCGTCGAGTGTCGTTGATTCTATATGAAATGCAATAAGTTAACAAGGCAAAATTTAAATTTAGAAAACCATATTTCAAATATTATAATTCATTCAATTAACACACAAACATGCATAAATAAAGAGGGTTTAGATTTGAAATACTATTTATGGTAGAATTTATGGTAATAAGAACTAAAATATTTAAATTAAATTTGGAATGAACCCAAATTTGAATTAAAAACTTTCAAATAAAAGATTTTAGAAGTTGATTATAAAATATCACATTAGAGACTAGTAATGGTGTTAATTTAGAAGAGGTTATATAATAAGTTTATTTAATATTTCAAATTTGAAAATTCAATTAAAAGAAGTTAAATTTAAATCAAGTTTAAGTTGGCAACTTAACACAAGTTAACTAGAGTTCATCAATCATTCACATTATACTTTTAAGAAGAACAAAAGAACATAAAATATCAAGATTGAGTGTATTTTACCCTTCAACATTAAATTCAAAATACATGTAGAAATATCTTATTTCAAACTAAACTCTATTAATAAGAGTCATAGAGTTTGAAATCTACTTTCTAACAAAGTTGGTTTCACTATTTTTGGATTTTTCTATGAATTGTTATGAATTTTACAAGACAGGGAATCACATTCACATGAAATAATAACCATCCTTACAGAACAGCCCTCAGCATTTAGCAGAAAACCCCCTGGAAGAAAAGTTTCTCAAGCAATTGAGTCCACAACCATGGCCGGCGGGGAGAGGTTCTAGTCCGGCCAAATTCCGGCCGGTGAGGTCGCCGGCGGTGAGGGGAAAAGAGAGGGGAAGCACGAGGAGGGCTAAAGCTACCTGTGGGTGGTCTCGGGGGGACTTGGGATGGCCGGATTTGGGCTACCCGCGGTGAGCCGGGCCGGCGGCCGGAGGCGCTCGGCGGCGGGGTAGTTCCGGCGTGCGGGGAAGGGGAGGAGCGGGCTGGGAAGGTGCAGTGGGGCACGAGGAAGCTGCTAGTGTAGTCAATTTGGGGAGGGAAAGGGTGGAGGGAGAGGTCCCACGGTGACCCGAGCTCACGGCGGCGGCAATGGTGGAGTGACGGTTTCTGTACGCGCGCGAGGTGCTCCGGGCGGTTCTTTTATAGCCAAACGGGGTGATTGCGGCCCACTGGTGCCGTTGGGCAAAAGAGAGGGGAGGGGATAAGGCTTGCCCGCGGAATTTGCGGCGGCGGCAGAAGCGGCGCCGGCGAGCAAAGCAGACCCGTGGCACACGGGCGGGGCGCCAGCAAAAGGGGGGATAGAGCGGTGGCCGAGCGGAGGGGCGACGCGTGGACCGGGGGGGGGCACAGGGGATCGCCGGCGGTGAGCCAGAGCGGCGCATTACGCCGGCGACAGAGGAGCAGGGGAGGCAGAGCAGGGGGAGCAGAGCGCAGGGAGGAAGAAGGGGGGGTGAACTGACTCAGGGACTGAGTTGTGAAACCAGAGAAAGGTAGGGGCCTTACTGAAAAGGGTTTGCAACTTTTAAACCAATGCTCAAATGAAGATGGTCCAAAAAGCAAAAGTGCATGGTTTTTCAAACTCTACAACTTCTCTTTAAGGTTCATCTGCAGTTGAGCAATAGTTTTAGAAATAAAATGAACTTAGTAAATATTTCATGTTTTATGTAAATCCCTAAGTAAAATTACTTTTGCACATACATCCTATGGTAACTTCACACATAATTTTGCAATTTGACCACAGATACTACTTTTTGCAAAATAACCCTTATGCTTTTAAACTTTTCCCTCACCTCCATCCAATTTGCATAAAAGGACCTTTAGTTAATATTAATTGCATGAACATTCTTTCTTTCATAGCATTGCATATATAAAATACATTTTTGGCCAAACTTTGAATATACAAGCATACTTAAATTCTAAGGTATGACCTAGCTAATTACCTAGGTGTCACATGTGCCTATGCTGTAGAAGGGATCAAGTTAAAGGATATCCCTATTGTTTGTGAATACCCAGATATTTTTCCCGATAATTTGCCTGGAATGCCCCCGGACAGGGATATTGAGTTTACCATAGAACTACAACCCGGCACAGCTCCCATCTCTAAGAGGCCCTATCGTATGCCACCCAATGAGCTGGCAGAGTTAAAAATCCAACTCCAGGACCCCCTTAATAAGGGTTACATTCGTCCAAGTGCTTCACCATGGGGTTGTCCAGCCCTATTCATGAAAAAGAAAGACAATAGCTTAAGGCTATGTGTAGATTATCGTCCCCTCAATGCGGTAACCATCAAAAACAAGTATCCTCTGCCCCGTATTGACATTCTGTTCGATCAGTTAGCCGGAGCTAAAGTATTCTCTAAGATTGACCTTCATTCCGGCTATCATCAGATCAAGATAAGGTCTAGTGACATTCCAAAAATAGCCTTTTCCACCAGATATGGACTCTATGAATATCTGGTCATGTCATTTGATCTTAGCAATGCACCAGCATACTTCATGTATCTCATGAATCTGTCTTCATGCAAGAGCTCGACCAATTCATTGTGGTCTTCATTAATGATATTCTAATTTATTCCAAAAATCCGGAAGATCATGCGAACCACCTCCATATTGTTCTTCAGAGATTAAGGGACCACCACTTGTACGCCAAATTCTCCAAATGCGAGTTTTGGCTGGATACCGTTAAATTTTTGGGTCACACTATCTCCAGTGACGGTATATCCGTTGATCCCAGTAAAGTTCAAGAAGTATTAGACTGGAAACCTCCTACATTAGTCCATCAGATCCGTAGTTTTCTTGGTCTAGCTAGCTATTATCGTCGTTTCATTCTTGACTTCTCAAAAATAGCCAAGCCCATGACTGAACGACTAAAGAAAGGAGTTAAATTCTCTTGGGCTCAGAAATGTGAAGATGTATTTCACACTCTCAGAGCACATCTTACTACTACCCCAGTCCTAGCTCAACCGGATGTTTCAAAACCTTTTGACATCTATTGTGATGCTTCAAGAATCGGACTTGGTTGCGTGCTTATGCAAGACAACCGAGTGATTGCTTATGCATCGCGAGCACTCAAGACTCATGAACAGAATTATCCTACTCATGATCTTGAACTCGCAGCCGTTATCCATGCACTTAAAATTTGGAGACATCATCTGATGGATACAAAGTGCCATATCTATACTGACCATAAAAGCCTCAAGTACATCTTCACGCAAGCAGATTTAAATATGAGGCAAAGACGCTGGCTAGAGCTTATCAAGGATTATGATCTAGAAGTACACCATCATCCAAGCAAGGCCAACGTCGTTGCGGATGCACTTAACTGCAAGGCGCATTGCTCTTGCTTATCTGTTGAGACTTTCAATGAGACTCTTTATTGGGAGATGAGAAAGCTCAATCTAGAGATCATTCCCCAAGGTAGCTTGAACCATCTCTCAATTGAAGCTACACTTAGGGATAACATTATCCTAGCACAACAGCATGACAAAGGGGTCAGAATCATCAAACTAAAGTTAGCACAAAGAGAAGAAAAGTACAAGTGCTTTTGAGTAGATCATGAAGGGATTCTATGGTTCAACGAACGTATCGTTGTACCCAAGGACCATAAACTTCGTAAGCAAATATTGGACGAGGCCCATCTGTCCAAATTCTCTATGCACTCTGGCAGTACCAAGATGTACCAAGATTTGAAACAGAACTTTTGGTGGACTCGTATGAAGCGAGAGATTGCAAAATATGTCTCGGAGTGTGATATCTGCCAAAGAATTAAAGCCAGTCATCTCAAAACTGCTGGTATTCTTCAACCTCTATCCATTCCCTCTTGGAAGTGGGAGGATATTAGCATGGATTTCATCATTGGCTTACCCAACACCCCCCAATGGCATGACTCTATTTGGGTAATTGTTGATCGATTAACCAAAACCGCCCATTTTCTTCCAGTGCATACTACTTACAATGCCAAAAAGTATGCTGAAATCTATCTAGATCAAATCGTTCGTCTCCATGGAGTGCCTAAAATGATCATTTCTGATCGTGGAGCACAATTCATCGCTCGGTTCTAAGAGCAACTTCAATATGCTCTTGGAACTAAACTAATCCGAAGCTCCTCATATCATCCTCAAACAGACAGGCAAACAGAAAGGATAAACCAGATTCTAGAAGATATGCTCAGAGCCTGCGTACTTCAGTATGACAAGAATTGGGATAAATGCTTGTACTGGCAGAATTTTCCTACAACAATAGTTATCAGACAAGTTTCAAGATGGCCCCGTTCGAAGCGTTATACGGTCGCCGATGCCGAACTCCTTTGAGTTGGTCACAAACTGGCGAGCGTAAAATCTTTGGACCCAACCTTGTTACTAAAGCAGAGGAAAAGGTGAAGACTATTCAGAATAATCTAAAAGCAGCCCAATCTTGACAAAAAAGCTACGCTGACATACGAAGAAGATCGTTACAGTTCCAAGTTGGAGACTTCATATATCTTCGAGTATCTCCTACTCGAGGTGTTCAACTGTTTGGCAAAAAAGGGAAGCTAGCCCCTCGATACATTGGACCCTTTGAAGTCATCGAAGTTTGTGGACCCGTAGCTTATCGTCTTCAACTTCCTCCTCAACTAGCGGCCATTCATGATATCTTCCATGTATCTCAACTTAGGAAGTGCGTCAAAATTCCTACCAAGATCATCGATCCCCAAGCCATTGAAATCGAATCTGATTTAACTTATATCGAGCATCCGATCAAAGTATTAGACACCAAAGAGAGAAGTACTAGAAGAGAAACCATCAGAATGTTCAAAATTTAGTGGGACCATCACACGCAAGAAGAAGCAACTTGGGAAACCGAGTCATATCTTCAGCGGAATTTTCCAGATTTCCTTCAAGCCAACTCCCAAATCTGATCTTCCAATTCCATCCTATTCCGGAATCTCGGGACGAGATTCTTTTTAGGGGGGAAGGCTGTGACATTCAGAAACTTAGGATTAAAGCACACTAGATTCTAGTATAAAGTGTGTATGTTTGATCTTTTGTATGTGTGCTACAAATTTAATGCAAAAGCAAAAGGATCTTTTAGTAATTTGGAAAATTTAGGTCCTTTGGTGCAAAATGGGTGAGAATGGGAGGTAAAATCAAAACATATGAAGGTTGTTTTGCAAAAAGTCAAGAACTTACTTTTAAACTGCAAATAGAGGTGAAATTACCCAAAGGATGCAAGTGTAGTGTAGATTTTAAATAGGATTTCCTTAAAGTTTAAAACTTTGCCAAGTTTTAGGTTAAATTCAAATCCTTAACTCTTTTGAAACTAAACCTTAAAGCAAAGTTGTAGATCTTGTTGAACTTTACACTTTTGCTTTTGGGCACATTTCCATTGAGCTATGGTTTGAAAGTTAACTAGGCTTTACAGTGGAGTCCCTGCATTTTTGGAAAATCACGGATTAGTCCCTGTCTTCAACCTCCAGCTCCCCCTGTTCTATTTCTGCTCGCGCCCGTGACTCCACTGCCGCCGGCATTTCCCGAGCTGCTCGCTGACCCCGCGCCGCTCTCCTCCCCCCCCCCACGTGGCTCCTTGCTAGCCCGCCCGCCGCTCGCGCAGCTCCTGCTGGCTCTCCCCCGCCCTGCCACGTTGGGCTGCCGGTGCCGAGGCCGCCACGCGGTCGAGGGTGCCCGATGAGGCACGGCAACGGTGCCGTCTGTCTGTGGTTGGCCGCGCGCCTACTCTCTCCCTCTCTGCCACGCGACACCACTCTATAAAACCTCGATCGAAGCTGCTCTCGCTCACCTCCCCTCTCTTCTTCCTCACGAGCGTCAATCCGAGCGCCGAGCCGTCCGCCGGAATTCCTCGCCGCCCCGCTCTACCCCTTCTCAATTCCAGCACCCCAAAGCTTCCTCACCACCCCTGCTTGCCCCTCGACCCACCCTAGCTGAGCCTTGTCCTCTCCTTAATCGGAATCGGGTGAATCCCGTGCCGCCTTTGCCGCCGGAGAAACCCGAGCCACCTCCACGCCGACGACCCCCTTCCGCTCCACCTCCGGCCGAAACAGGTACCGAAATAGCATCCCCATGACTCCACGATGCTCGTGCGCGCTCTATCTTTCCACGTTCGCTGGTCCCTCACCGGGAACACGGGCGTGCCGCCATGGCCGCCACCATTCCTCGCCGTCGACCATGCTCCGCCGCCCTTCCTTGTGCCCATCACCTACCAACGTGTGCACCGCATTCCCTAGATCGTATAGGATCCATTTGCCCCTCGCCAAAACCTCACCACTGGCGAGCACACGCCGGTCAGGCCGCCACAGCCGCCATCTTGGCCTGGCAAGGGCCACATTGCAATTTAAGTTTTAATTCTAGGGTCCCCTATGCAAAACCCGAGGGCCTCTCTGCAAGTTTCTCTTTTAGTTTTGTTTGCAAAAGCTGTCAACTTGTAAAATTAATAGAAATTTGTAGAAAAATCCAAAAATTGTCAAACCAATTTTGTTATACTCCTGAAGTTTAGTTCAACAACTTTGATTAATAGAGTATCATTTGAAACCCAATGCTTCTTAAGTTATTCTAATGTTTAGCAAAAGGGTGTATTGTGTGTAACTTTTGCATATTAGCTTATTTTCATGTGATTTTTGGGGTACAGCATGTTTAAAGTGTATGCAAGTTTGTGTAAAAATTTCACCTTAATCTCTGCACTCTATCTTGAACTAATTTGAACTTAGGCAAATCAAGCTTGAAATGATTTAAATTTATTCAAGCATGTTACTAAGGTTTTCATGCTTAGATCTTTTTACCATGTGATATTCTTCAATAGAATAGTTCATAGTAAATCTTTCAAAAATTTATAACACTGTTTTGCTTAAGATTTGAATTTAAACTTGACATTTGAATTAAATTCAAATGCTTTAGTGTTTGTTTTTAGAAAATTATGAAAAATTCATAGTAAGCTCATCCATTAGGAATAAGCTTACTCACAAAAATACAAGACCATAGCCTTTATGGATTTCAAAATAAAAATTAAACTTGTTAACTTAATTCAATTAAATCAATTAATTTGATAATTGAATCAAAGTACACATGGTGGGTTTGAATTCAAACTTCCTGCTTTATGAAAATATGTTTATCAATTGGTTGGATTGCAACTTTATTGTGAAGTAAAATTCTTAACTCAAGAACCATCTAAATTAAATCATGACATATCATGTAGAGTCAACGACACTCGATGACGGAGACTATGAGTTAGGCCTGGAACACGAGCAAGGATTTTCTGAAGATCCTGCGAATGTTGCCAAGGTTATAATTGAAGCCCTGAACCAAGGTTCAAAAATTATTAACATCCCTGACCCCAACCCACTCAAGAAGGCAAGCCTCAATGCATAACCAAGTATTTTAAATTACTACACTAATACAGTTTTATCCTTATATGTCTATATTATGCATTAAGTCTTGGAGTTGAAATGGAGCCCTAGACGCATAAATCCTAGGAACCTTTGTATTGTGCCTGAGTCCATATCGAATAGATGCTTTGCTAATAGGACCGGCAGAAGTCGGGTGATTTCCTGTCACTCGCGCGATATAGGAATTGAATGTTTACTATACTGCAATCACTATAAGGATGATGGACGGGGTCATGGCAGTATCATGACTTGGAAGGTTACCCCGTCTATGTTGATAAAAGTTGATAAGGTCGCAGTGTGTGGTAGCTGTGGTTAAGCGTTTGAAAGTACTAGCCACATGCCGCGAAATATGGAAAGCGGTAAGCCTAGTAACCATTCGGCCCGAGGAGTGGACATACCTCCCACCACTTGTAATTTGGTTTTTCACACGCACCGATGTGCGGGAGTACGTTCCGCACAGTGGGCAGGAGTACGGTCATGTAGTCACGCTACAGACGTATGTCCTGCACATTGGTGTGCGTATGGTCCTATAGTCGCTTGTGGTGGCCCTGATCCACGAGTCAGAATGAAAGGCAAACGGTTGCTCCGGAACGATCATTGGATGTTCCAAGCGTGTGAGTTAGGTTTACCCTTTCAAGGTTATGAAACTCAATTCAGAATCATCCGTTTCTTGCGGAGATTGAGACTGCTTGCTCCGTCTGCCACATAGAGTAAGAACAGTAACTATTGCTGGAATAATATTGATGGATGTTAATCTCTACCTTGCTTGTCTAGTATAGGTGCTCACATAGAATGGTTAATGCAACTAGAAATTGAAAGCTAAAACATGAAAGTTAGATCATACTCTTTGTTGCTTTTCAGCTGAAATTAAATCGAGAACCATTACAAGCCTTCATAAGTCTAGTTACATGGCAAAATATACCATGAAATGGGTAAGTCTTGCTGAGTATTAGCATACTCAGTCTTGCTAGTCTGCTTTTCAGGTATGGCCGGTGAAAACCAAACAGATAGTCTAGCTTGGCCGTTCTCTGTTCCGTTTGGGTGGTCCGTGGAGTGGGATCCGTCCCCGGCTGGCAATGAGCCTCCGGAATGATGCCATGTTTCGGCCTGAACGTGGTGTCAACTTTCGCGACGTGTGTAGTCGCGTGTGAATTTCTTCCGCTGTGACTCTAAACACACTGTTTAGCTTGTGGTGTTAAACAATGTTTGTATAAGTTTACTTTAAGCTGGAAACAGTTTGTAATAATGTTTATTATCTCTGTAAATTAAAAGTTGGTAAGCTATGGTGTGATTGTAAACTCGCCTTCGTGCGAGGTAAACCTACTTCGATCCTGATGAACCGTGGTTGTATCGGGCGGTGACCCGACTGAAGCGTCCCCTCACCAGAGGTGACTAAATGTGATACAAATATCAGTCCCAGGAGGCAGATAACACATTTATTACATCAAATGGTTCATTACCGTACAAACCGTCGAGGTAGCGGGCACTGAAGCGCCACTATCAAGAGGGACAACATAAGGACTACAAACCAAACCAAAGTGCCAACGAAATCTAAGATATCATCAGAGTCTTGCGCCATGGTAAGCTTCCTGTGAAGACCCTGAACCACAGGCAAGGTTGGGTGCAGGATGGCGACCTACTCGACATCTTTAGGAATGAAGTTCGGATCCTCCTCTGTAAAAACTAGGCAAGAGTGAGTACACACGTACTCAACAAGTCCAACCACACCCACGGAGGGGAATAATAAAGATCATGCATAGGATATATCAAGGATGAGGCTAGGGTTCATTTGCGATAAAGCGAGGTTTTACACATGCAAGGGTTCATTTAAAAAAAGAGTTTTCTGAAGACATTTCTGTAGTAATCGAATAATAAGTAGGGTTGATCCTACACAAAGGATCCAAGTTTTAATGCTACCGGACTCCACATCCATAGTAGCTCACGGCACAACTGCCGGGAACTATCAAAACAACTCACGCCACAAAACCAACCATCCCAAAATGTCTATTGAAGTGACCATGCCGTAACTCGTCCAATACCGTGGACACGGCTATTCGAATAGATTTTACACTCTGCAGAGGTTGTACACTTTACCCACAAATAGGGTACCGCACTACGAACACCTTAATATCGCTGCGGATCCTAACAAAGCCATTACCCACCTTAGCTGAATCTAACTAGCCAGCACGGAAGCAACCATGGGGTTAATGACCTATCAACAGAGTCATAACCCGGACATAACTAACACAGATCATATTCCTTCTCCATGATCTCCCGTTGCTCACCCACTCTCCTTTTGGCTAGCAGAACAACTAGTGGGGTTTATGCTAAGCCGCCCACACAACGGTTGAGTGGTTGTACGATAAGCGGGTTAGGTAAGATGACACCTTAGTTCATTCTTACATTGATAAGATGGACATCTCCCAACCATGCTCAACCACAAAGGTACAAGCTCACCAGTGGCATTTCTCATAGAAAACACCATCCATCTCATCAGGTTATATCTTTCTTTTATTTTCCCGAAATCCCGTTTTATCTTTTAAAACACTCACACCCTTATTTTCGACAAAGCACTTTCTGGTCATGATTAAAATATAATAAAGGGAATAAAAGGTAATAAGCATCTCTAGCAGTAGTTAACGTCCAACAGAGCAAATCCTATATAGACATTAACCTAGGTCATCAAGGAATAGTCATAGCAGTCAAGGGGTGGCTATCCAACCATGTCTTGCAATAAAACAATGCATTTTATAAAACAGGCCAATAGGTTGCGTTTATAAAACTGGGATAAATATGCATTAAAGGATGGGATTGGACTTCCCGTCCTCAAAGCCTTCCGGAAGCTCCTCCTCGAGGTACGGGTCTTCGGGCTCCGACTCGCGGTCCTGCTCCTCCTCAGTCACACCGTCGGCTACAACACACAAACAATCACACAATAAAAACAAAGTTCGCCGACGAGCTAAAAAAAGGGAAATAGAGAGCTTCGATTAAAAAAATAGAGGAGACTATTATATTTGTTGGATGTGGATCCTGAGACTCGGAGAGAATATTTGATGCGTGGTGGAGTTTGGAATCGATTCAGAACATAATGTCGCATGAAATGGGGGGCTGCGGACTGCATAAGGAGGAAAAGTGGAGGGGGTTAGGCACAAGTCTGCCTTTCTTCTTCCTCGAGATAGAACAGGAGGGGGAGGGGAACGGTAGGAGGGGGGCGGCCAGGCCATGGGCGCCAGCCCCGTGGCGCATGGCAACAACCGGGGGGGAGGGAAAAATAGAGAGGAGGCCGAGGGAGTCCGATTCTGTGACAGTTCATGTACTAAGCTAGGCACATTATTTATTAGTGTGAAGTATGTGCTTGCTAGTATAAAGCTTGTGTGTGTTTAAGTAAAGCTTTTAAAAATTTAAATGCACATAAAAAGGGTAATTTTATAATTATGGAAAAACCTAGGGTTGTTTTTGCAAAATGTAATTGGATAAGAGGTAACTTCAAAATAAGTGAAGGGTGGTTTTGTAAACACGTTTTTCTTACTTTATCCCCTGTAAAAAAATAGTAAAATAATAAAATAATAATAAAATAATAAATAATATGTATTTATCCAAAAGTTTCATTTGAAATGCATGTGTTGAATTGTGTAAAAATTTGAGTAAAGTTGTGGAAATAAGGGTTATTTATGTAATTTTACAAAGTACAAGTCCTTTTATGCAAATAGTGGAATTATAAAAGTATCTTTCACAGTTACTAGGGGCTAAAGTGTAAAAAGGTGCAAGTCATCATGACATGTCTATCCAGTCATCATGACATGTCTATCCAGTCATCATGACATATCTATCCAGTCATCATGACATGTCTATCCAGTCATCATCACATGTCATAAATAGGTCAACTCATCATGACATGTCATAAATACTTCCAATTAGGTCCAAAGTTATAAGAAATTTACCTCAGTAAGGACAAGATCTATTCAAATACCACTTTTGTTCAAAACTTAAAATGTAAAGCTGTATACTTTGGGTTTTTGAACTTGAACCCTAAAGAAATGTTGTAGGATCTGAAAACTCTCCAATTTCTATTTTGGGCATTTCCTCATTAGGGTTTTAGATTAATGAGAAATTTTACTTTACCGAGAGGTCCCTATATTTTCTATAATTGCAGAAAAGTCCCTGGATGCATCCCACTTTGCTTCCTCTTCTGTTTCTTTTTCTGCCACCCCTGCCACCGCTTGCCGCCTGCTGTGCCGTGCCTTATCCTCCTCCTCCTCCTCCTATCTAAGCCCGCACACTCCCTTGCTCTTTTGCTCTCGTCCTCCTCTTCCTTTCCTGCCTTCTTCTACTTCTTCGAACAGAGCCACCCGCTGCCATGGCTGCCGCCGCCCCTGTTCGCCGTGGATAGCCATCATCAGCCCCTCCCCGCTCTCCAATCGACCCCGCTGCTCGCTTCCACACGGCGCATTCAAGCTCCCCGACTCCACCCCGGCGCAAACCCCTCACCAGACTGTTCCACAGACGCTCGCCAACGACCTTCCTTTGCCGCCCGTTCGGCCTCGCCGTCGACTCGCCGGTACAGGGCCCCTTCACCCCGACCAAGGGCACCAGCAGCACCACGCCAACCTGTAGAAGCTCCTTGACTACTTCACCGCCAACCTCCGGCATCCCAGCCTGCAGAACGCCGTGCCGCCATCGCCGTCGGTAAGAACCCGAGCCGCCCCACCGTCGACGATTCCCTTTCACCCCCTATTCACCCAAACTAGGTACTGCAATCGCATCTCCACATCCCCACGGTGCTCATGCGCGCCCTATCGATCCATGATCGCCGGCCCCTCGCCGGGAACACTGACGTGCTGCCGGCCCTGCTCCGTCACTTGTCCGGTGCACATCACCCACCCGTGAGCACAGTAGATCATGTAGATCGTGTAGGACCAGTTAGTCCCCGGCCAAACCCTCATCGCCAGCGAGAACACGCCGGTCAGACGCGACGGCCGTCGTCTTCCCCCGGCAAGGACCCAATTGTAATCTAGGTTTATGTATTAGGGTCCCATATGCAAGAAACCGAGGGCCTCTCTGCGAAACTCTTTTATTATTTCATATGTGCAAAGCAGCTAACTTGTAAAATTCGTAGGAAATTGTAGAAAAATCATAAAAATACCAAACTAGTTTTGTTTGAATCCTTAAGTTATCCTCGACTACTTTTATATAGAAAGTTTAAGCTGTATGTGTGTAGTTTTTGATGTAAATTAAATACTAGGAATTGAGTGTTTTAATTGTATCTCGTGTTATGTGCATGTGTTGTGGCAGATTTTTGGAACTTAGGTTGTATGTCCGATGTGTAGCTTTGTGTAAAAACCTCGAGTTCTTTACTGTTCAATTACTTAGAAATTCGAGAACTTTTGTTGTATGTGATGCAATGCTTAGATTTTATTAAGGATGTTTCTATTAATATTTATATCTGAAATTTATACTCTAACTTCCTTTTCGCATGTGTAACCCATAGTAAAAATATTAGGATTAATATTAGGCTATATACTAAATTATGAATTTATGCTTATTTTCAAAGAAAATTCATGAACAATAGCTCTAGTTCATGAAAAAATTATGAGAATATTTTGAGGTGATATTCTTAAGTAGTGTAATATGTTCACAAATTCTCAACTCATGATCAGGTGTAGAACAACTAGAATAAATAGAACTTGATATAATAATACTATATTCCTAATTAATCAAAGTAGGTCCATAATTAACGATAACCTAGAGTTATTAAAGATAATTAGCTAGTCAAATAAATAAAGTTATCGAATGTAATTAGTGTGATTAATTAAGATAACCAAACATGCTACTTAATGTAGTTAATTTAAATGTTTGGCGTAAACGACCATGTTACTTAATGTAACTAGGTGGTTTACTTAATACTCGATAAATGATTGCCCAGTAAAAGACTGAATGATATGATTGGTAAATAGAATGTTGTTTATTTTGCATTGTCGATAAGTCTGGTAGTATTAGCTTATAATTTAGTGGTGTTAAACCAATTTACCTAAAAGTATGCATTACAACTTGTATGCCATACTGATGTGATAGCTGTGTGATGTTTAGTAACCCCTTTCACACGAGTACTCTTGCCTTTGCCGTTGTCTTGATTGCAATCTTGTTAGAGCCCCTTTCTATATAAAGATCCTGGTTATGCCTTGTGTATCGACTGCTTAGTCAATATACCTTTGTAGCTATGCTTCAGCAATCGGCTACTAGCTCAGCCGATTTTTGATAGGCTGTGGCAGAACCAACCTGAATTATACTGGCTCAAGTACGCGAGTCCACTCCCGAGGGCTCCAACGTGCTTCAAACGGTATAATCCCTTGGCCTGTCGGGTAACATCCCGATAAACCACCGATACACAGGATCAAATAAGGTTACCTCACACGAAGGTGAGTCCAGAGATACAGTCACCATCACATTTTTACATTACAAGGAATTATATTCCAAGAGTTTCCAAATAAAGTATGAAATTTCAAATCTAGAGAAAAGATTACAAACCGTTAAAGCTATAGTTTTTAGCAGCGGAAAACATACGCGATGATTACAACACGTCGTCAAGACGGATGTCATGCTAAGCCCGGGCACGACATCACTCGATATCACCAGTGTTGGCCGAGGACGGATCCCATTCCACGGACCAATCTTCTGGAAGAGCACAGGGCCATGACAGGGAAAGAGTAGGGTCTTCAAAAGCTTTACCTGAAAAACATAAAACTAGCAAGGCTGAGTATACTAATACTCAGCAAGGCTTATCCGGGATTGGGTATACTTTAGCCCGTAACTAGACTCATGAAGGCATTGTAAAGGTTCTGGTTTATTTCAGCTGAAAAGCGACTAAGAGTATAACTTACTTTCAAGTTTTAGCTTTCAGATTCTAGTTTGATTAGCCATTCTAGGTAAGCACCTATACTAAACAAGCAAGATAGAGATTACCATCCATCAAGATTATTCCAGCAACAATTACACTTTTTACTCGATGTGGCAGAAGGGATAAGCAGTCTCAATCCTCGTGAGAGGCGGACGATCCGAATCGAATTTTTAACCTTGCAAGGTAAACCTAACACACACGCTTGGAATACCAACAGGGCGTTCCGAAGCAACCGTTTCCCTCATATTCCGGGTTATGGATCAGGGCCACCACAAGCGACTACAGGACCGTACGCACATCACTCGTGCAGGACATACGTCTGTAGCGCGACTACAAAACCCATATTCCTATCTGCCATGCAGAACGTAGTTCCACACGTCGGTGCGTGTAAACATAAAATAAAAGTCGAGTGGTGGAAACGCGTCCATTTGCCGGGCCAATCAGGTACTAGGCTTACCGCTTACCATATTTCGCGGCATGTGGCTAGTACTTTCAAAAGCTTAGCCACCACTACCACACGCTGCGATCTTATCCACTTTTAACAAAACAGACAGGGTAAACCTTCAGGTCATGATACAGCACATGACCCTGTCCGTCATCCTTATAATGGTTGCAGAAAAGTAAACATGCAACTCCTATATCGCGCGAGTGACAGGAAATCACCCGACTTCTACCGGTCCTATTAGCAGAGCGTCTATGCGACCAGGACTCAGGAGCAGTACATTGGATCCTTAAGATCTTATGCAACTAGGGTTCCATTTCAACTCCTAGACGTAATGCAAGATATATAATATAATAATGAAATTGTAATAACTTGAAATATTGGGATGTGCACTGGGGCTTGCCTTTACTGGTGGGACTGAAGTTAGAGATGTCAATATCTTCCGAACTTTAGTTCGGGGCTTCAGCTAATCCCTTGGTGACATTCATTTGGTCTTCAGGAACATCCTCTGCGGACTCCGGAGAGATCTCGTAGGTACCGTTGCTGAAGTAGTCGTATCTATATGCAATGCAACATTACATTCAAAGTGTGCACATAAAACTACCTTATTTCTTAATACAGTTACAATCCAACACTCATATAACACACTATTCACATTACACCCAAAAAGATCTAAAACTAAACTTAGATAAAGCTTTAGAAAGATAACTAATTAGAATCAGCTACTTGTTGAGGGTTACAACAGAGCCGATTGGAAACAACGGGAGTTTAGCTGATTGATGAGTGCATCGGGTTTCTAGACGATCGATGAAAACATCGATTACTTCAGCAGAGGGGTGATTCCTAAAGCAGTTGTCTTAACTGAGATGTGCTTAAGTGTTATTCTAGGTAACTAGGTGTGGTCGTATCGACTCGATTACGTCAGCACAATAATTGAGTGATGTACAGCCGATTGGAGTGTGATTGAGGGTAGGTGACTGATAGATATAGATAGCCGATCTTTCAGTCGATAAATCGACTGATAGAAGTGTGTGGATAAGGATGGGAAAACTAAGGATTGATCGGCCATGTTTGACCGGCATGGAAAATCAACCAAAATCGGCTTGGGTCGGCCGATGGCAAGAACCCTAAGATGGTGCGTGCACCTCAGATTGATCAGCTACGTGGTAGCGGGGGTAGGACAGGACAACAGAAATGTTACCGGCAGTAGCCGATACTAGAAAGATAACAATCATTTCAGCTAACCAGCCGATGGTAGAAGCATACCAAAAGAAATGCATCGGCTGATAACTGTTACACAGAAGTATTCTAAACTCAAAGGAAACGGATGTTTAGCGGTTGGGTTGATAACCTGACACTGAAGCATAGCTGTCGCGACTATTAGCTAAGCAGTAGATACACATGGACTAACAGGAATCCTTATACGAAAAGGGCCTTAAGAAGGTTGCAATTAAGACGAGAACAATGTCTAGATGGCAGGGATATGAGCACTCATATGAAAGGTTTAACGAAACAACACATATTTCTATTTAAGATCTATATTCTATGGCTTACTTTTTAGTTATAACACAAGCATACAATATAAAGCACAATAAAACATTCATTCCCTAACATTTGACCTAGACCACACATCAAAGACTTTCACTCAAGATCACAACATAACACTTATAGATTTTGACCTAGGGTTTCAAACAAAACTGATTTTGTACTTTTATGAACTTCTTATGAAAATCCATGAAATGTAGAAGTTCACTGAGTTGAAATAAAGAAAGCTCCGGAAATCTTACAAAAAACACCCTAGAACTTTCTAAAGCGAAGCAATTAAGTCCCTGGTCGGGGACAACAGAGAACAGGGAATAACGACGATATTCCGGCAAGGAATCGTCGGCATTAAGAAGATTCAGTGGATTAGGGCAAACCTTGGTTGTGGAGAAGAACAGACGGAAAGTGAAGTCCCGTGGCGATAGGATCGGCGAAGAGAAAACTCGACGATGACAAGATTTCGTGGATGACGAAGGAGTTTGCCGGGAATGGTTGTAGTGGGTGGAAGATGGCCAAAGGAGTAGTCTTCGTGGTGACTCGTGGTGATAGCGGTTGAGCGATCCATGAGGGTAGGAATTGCTGAACATCGTGGACCCCTGGGACGAGATGATGGAGCCGAATGGGTTCGCTATACCGACTCCTCCGCGAACCCCAAGATTTTCCTGCTCACGAGCTAAGCTGGCCACCAGTAGAACGCTTCCGCTCGCACTCGCGAACGTGCCGATTCTGTTCCGCTCGGTCCCCTGGGGCCTGCAACTTCTCCGTCCCCTCCACTTGCTGTGACGCTCTCCGGTTTGACCTACCACCACCGCCGGTCTTGCGTTGCACGTCAAACCCGTGTCGCGTTGCTTCCGCCTCGACTTCCGTATAGATGAAAGGAGCTCGTCGTGCCTGGCTGCACCGCATCTCCTCCGAGCTCGTCATGCCCGACCACTGCCTTCGCTCCGCGGCTTCTCTTTCCGATTCGCCATGCCATACTCGTAGCCGCATCACTATCTGTGGCCTCCACCGCTCTACGCTGAGCACTCGACGTGGTCAAACCCTGGAAGGAAACCCTAGTCGCCATGCTGTTTGCGGATCAGCTGCTGTCAAATCCGCGCCGCTGTTTCCGCCTTGACCACCTCGTGCTGCTGCTCCTCTTCCTCCTCATCTGCTGGACCCGCGTCGCCTCGGCCTTGTCGCGCCGCATCTGAACACCGTTGCTCTGCACACTGTCGCAACATCCGCCCGACGGCGTCTTGCACTCTTGACGCCTCGCCCGATAGCAGGACCTTCGTGTTCTTCAGTACCACGCGTGCCAGCGCGATTTTCTGCCCGCTCGACAACTGCTCTGGGCCGCGCCACCCTGCACGTCCTGCCGGTCCCGTAGCTCGGGCCCACCCACGTCTGCGTCGCCGATTCCCAAGTCTGCTCTAGTACTTCGGCGTCACGGCCGTTCACCCGCATCAACGTCCTGCGCACGTCGTCGCCTACTAGCGCGCCTCCGCTCGCGAGCCGCAGCCGGCCACCGTGCTGCCGTCGCTCGCCCACCCGAACCGTAGCCGCTCTGCGGCTCCACCTGCACCGCCGGCTTCCGCATGCGCTCCACATTCGCGCTTGCGCCACTCCGGCCGAGCCAGCGCCGTCTGCGACGTTCTGCTCCTGGGCCCTCCGTGCACACACCTGCCCAGCCCCGCACACCAGCTCGCGCCCGCGGCGCACGCCTGCTCAGCCCCCACGCGCTCCAGAGCTCTGCCTGCGCGCCGCGCTCTGTTCACCAGCCCGCGCCCGCACATGCACCGAGCCGCGTCTGGCCGCCAGCTCCCACCGTCAGCCGCGCCTCCAAATCGATCCGAGCAGCGCCGAGCCGCGGCCGCCCGCGCCTGCTGCTCGTTCCAGCGCCCAGCGCCCACGCGCGCCTGGAGCCGCACGCGCCGCTGGCTCGCGCGCACGCCCGAGCCCGGCGCCGCCAGCCGCCCGCACGGGCCGTCCTCGCTCCGCGTGGGCCGCAGCCGCCCCGGGTCCGTGCACTCGCGGGCCGCGCCGCTCCGCATCCGCTGCGCCGCCCGCCTGAGCCCGCTCGGGGCCACCGCCTGCGTGCGCCTGGGAGCCGCCCGCCGCTCGGGTTGGCCCCGCGTGCTGCGCCGCCTGGGGCCGTGCTCGCCCAGAGCCAAGCCCCCACGCCGCCTTGCCTGGTTGGAGGAGAGAGGAAGGAAAAAGCAAGGGGAGAGGGATAGGCGGCCGGATGAAAAGAAACAGAAGGAGCGCCAGGATAAGGGAGAGCAGAGAGGAAAGACAAGTGGGAATTCTCCAAGGGCATATACGCAATTTTCGAAAACTGCAGGGACTTATTTGTAAAACAAAATTTCCCATCAATCTAAAACCCGAATGAAGAAATGCCCAAAACGAAAGTTGGAGAGTTTTTCAAACTCTACAACATTGCTTTAGGACCCAAATTCAAAAACTCAAAACTTGCATCTTTACACGTAAAGTTTTGAACAAAAGTCGGATTTGAATTGCTTTTGTCCTAAAGAGCGTAACTTTATAAAATTCAGGACCTAAATGCAAGCATTTATGACACGCATAATGACGGGATAGACTCATCATAATGGTTGGATAGACATGTCATGATGACTTGCACTTTTACACTTTAGTCCTGAGTAATTTCGAAAGTTACTTTTGTAAATCAGAACTTGCATAAAAGGACTTGTACTTTTATAAAATTACATAAACACCCTTACTTTTACCATTTTACCCCAAAGTTTTTACACACTTCACCACACATATTTGAAATTAAACTTTTGAATAAATATATATTTTTTTTACAAGACATAAAGTAAGAAAAACATATTTCACTTATTTTGAAATTACCCTATTCCAAATTCATTTTGCAAAAACAACCCTGGGTTTTTCTGAAATTTCAAAAAATACCCTTTTTACTTGCACTTTAAATTTTCAAAAGTTTCACATATACACGCACAAGCTTTTACACTCACAAGCACATACTTTACACTAACAAATTATATGCCTAACATTACAAATATACGAATTGTCACATAGGCATGACCCTATCGGCCATATGCCTTTTGGCTACGGGTCTGTAGGACATCCATCGGCTATATGCCTACCCACCACATGCCCTTTTTAGCTACACATCTATCGGCACAGGCCCATCAGCCACATCCTCTTCAGTCTAGTTCCGCGGTTGTGGTCTCATCAGCCTAGTCCGATATTAGTGTTCTGTTCCATCTAGTTCTTGTAGCAGGTCTGACTTAGATGAACCCATCGGCTGTACATCAATTGATTGTTGTACTGACGTAATCAAGTCGATGCAACCACACCTAATTACCTAGGATAACACTTAAGCACATCTCAGTTAGGCACAGTCAGTGCAGAGTAGGACAATCAGCTACACAGCTGATATGCCCCAATAGATATAGGAGAACATTGAGGATGAAAACCGGCTACACAGCCGACCCACCAATCGGCTGAATACGCCAAGACACCAGCCATACAGATGCATAGTTTGACTAGTCTACCAATACACCATCGGCTAATTACTCGCACTAATCGACTAGCATGCCAATTCACAATCGACTAGAACACGTATACAAATCGGCTACACAAGCCAAAGCGCACATTAATAGATCGGCAAAATGGCACAGCAGACAAGCTTCTGTTAGGCACGGCCGATACAACACATCCAATCAGCTAGAGCCGATACACATCCAATTGGCTAGATAAAAACAAGCACCGTACCTTTAACATCCCTATCCATATCAGCCGATTTGACCTCAGGTGAACCCAAATCGGCTAATCCCCTCTGATCATACACAGAGACCGCTCCTGCCGATTCCTCTTTCAAACGGAAATCAGCCGATTTCCCAAGGCAAAGTAGACAGCGCCCTCCTTTGCCGATTCCATCGGCTGGTCCCTGTTGTTTCCAATCCGCTCTTTTGTAACCTTCAGCAAAATAGCCGATTTTAATTAGTTGTCCAACTAAAACTCTACCCAAGTTAGTTTCTGATCGTTTTGATTGTTATGTGAGTAGTATGTTAAATGAGAGTTAGATTGCAACTTTATCGTAAGAAAATAGCTTTATGTGCACACCTTGAATGTGATGTTTGCATTGCATGTAGATACGACTACTATCACAGACGATACCTATGAGATCTCCTAGGAGTCTGCAGAAGATGTTTCTAAAGACCAAGTGAACGTTATTGCAAGATTCTCTGAAGGCCCGAACCCAAGTTCGAAAGATCTTAACTTTACTGACTCCAGCCCCACCAGCAAAGGCAAGCCCCGGTGCATAACCCAGTATTTCAAATTACTACATTATGCAATCTTATACTTCTAAATTATATCCTGCATTAAGTCTAGGAGTTGAAATGGAACCTTAGATGCATTGATGCTAGGAACCTATGTAATGTGCCTGAGTCCATATCGGCTAGATGCTCTGCTAATAGGACCGGTAGAAGTCGAGTGATTTCCTGTCACTCGCGCGATATAGGAGTTGAATGTTTACTATCTTGCAATCACTATAAGGATCATGGACGGGGTCATGTGCAGTAACATGACCTGGAAGTTTACCCCGTCTGTGTTGATAAAAGTTGATAAGGTCACAGTGTGTGGTAGTGGTGGCTAAGCATTTGAAAGTACTAGCCACATGCCGTGAAATATGATAAGCGGTAAGCCTAGTACCTGATTGGCCCAGCAAATGGACATATCTCCAGCACTCGATTATTTAATTTTTGTTGTACACACGCACCGACATGTGGGAGTACATTCTGCGTAGCAGATAGGAGTACGATCATGTAGTCGCGCTACAGACTTATGTCCTACACAATTGGTGTGTGTACAGTCCTGCACTCGCTTGTGGTGGCCCTGACCAATAACCCGGAATATGAGGGAAACAGTTGCTTCGGAATGATCTTTGGATGTTCCAAGCGTGTGAGTTAGGTTTACCCTTGCAAGGTTTGAAATTTGATTCAGGAATTGTCCATTTCTCGTGGAGATTGAGACTGCTTATTCCTTCTGCCACATAGAGTAATAACAGTAACTATTGTTGGAATAATCTTGATGGGTGATAATCTCTATCTTGCTTGTCTAGAATAGGTGCTTACCTAGAATGGTTAATGAGATTAGAATCTGAAAGCTAAAACATGAAAGTAGATCATACTCTTTGTTGCTTTTCAGCTGAAATTAAACCCAGAACCATTATAAACCTACATAAGTCTAGTTACATGGCTAAGTATACCATAAAACGGGTAAGCCTTGCTGAGTATTAGTATACTCAGCCTTGCTAGTTATATATTTTTCAAGTAATGACTTTGAAGACCCTACTCTTCCCCTGTCTTGGCCCTGTGCTCTTCCTGATGATTGGTCCGTGGAATGGGATCCGTCCCCGGCCAACATTGATGATCCCGAGTGATGTCATGCCCGGGCTTAGCATGACATCCATCTTGACGACATGTTGTAAATCATCGTGTTTGTTTTCCGCTGCCAAGAACCTTAACTTTAACGGTTTGTAATAATTTTACTAAATGTGGAACTTAGTACTACTTTTAGAAACTCTTGTAATATAATTCCCTGTTATATAAAATATGATGGTGACTGTATCTCTGGACTCACCTTCGTGTGAGGTAACCTAATTCGATCCTGGAAGTTAGGTGGTTTCATCGGGACTCTACCCGACAGGCCAAGGGGTTACACTGTTTGAAGTACGTTGGAGCCCTTGAGAGAGGACTTGCGTATTTGAGCCGGTGTAATTTAGGTTGGTTCTGCCAAAGATTTCGGCCCTCACCTCGTGCGGAGACGGTCTACGGAGGGCTACCCACGGTGATGGGTGGTGGGCGGCAATGGTGAGCGGCGGCGGCGAGCTGCAGCGTGAGGTAGAGGCGGAGAGGTGTTGGGGCGGTGTGGGCGGAGTGAGGGGTGGCTTGGGGTCTGATTTATAGGCCGAGAGTAAGAGGGGAGATTGCCGGCGTGGGGGGGGTCACGGGCAGTACAGGAGCCTCGCCATTAATGGCGGCCGGGATGCACGGGGACAAGGCGCGAGCTGCGAGGGCGAGGGGACGGGACGGAGATGGGCCGGTGCAGTAGCGGGCCGCATGCCGACTTGGCGTGCATGGGCAGCAGGCATGCAGCAGCACAGCGAGTAGCAGCGGCCGCGGCGGCCGTGGCGTGACGCGGGCGGCGTGATGCGAGCGCACGTGCGCGGCCAGCAACGGGGGCAGCGGCGGGTCGTGTGCTGGCCCGCGCGTGCACGCAAGGAGCGGGCTACAGCTCGAGTAGGCAGCAGGCAGCACAGTGGAGAAAAAGAAAGAGGAAGCCAAAAAAAAAGTGAGTCTGGGAAAAAAGTTAGAAGAAAGAAATAAAATGGATTTGAACAAAATATGAGAAAAGAAAAGAGGGGATACGCGCGCGGCGCCGACGATCGCAGCCTGGCAGGCGCACACGGCCGACCGCGACACGATGGTGATGTAACGGGATGACGGGGCTAGTAGAAAAGGAAAAGGGATGGGCAGCTCCGCAGAAAAAGAGGAAGAGACTGCGTGATGTCGGAACGGCAGAAAATCGGGAGGTGGGCTTCGGGTGCTCAAGCGGCGAAAAAGGTTTAAAAGATTTTTAAGCGAGTGATTGGTAACGCAATTTAAATAAGATAAAAACGCGGGCATTACAAACCTACCCCACTTAAAATGAATCTCGTCCTCGAGATTCGGCTGGCTCCTAAATAGATGGGGAAACTCTTTCTTCAGGGCATCTTCACGTTCCCATGTAGCTTCTTCCACTCCATGTCTCCTCCACTGAACTCTGCAAATCCGCACTTCAGAGTTTCTTGTCCTTTTTATGACAGTGTCCAAAATCTTGACAGGTACTTCCTGGTACCGAAGATCTATCTGTAAAGCTATTTCTTCTTCCGACACACGCTCTCTCTCGGGTACCCTCAGACATCTTCTCAGTTGGGATACATGGAATACTGGGTGTATGTCAGCCATTCCTTCTGGTAGCTCTAGATGGTATGCTACGGCTCCAATTTTCTTCTGTACTTGGTACGGCCCAATGTACCGAGGGGCTAGTTTCCCATGTACCTGAAATCTTCGAGTCCCTCGAATAGGTGAAACCTTGAGATAGACGAAGTCTCCTGGATTGAAGCTTACTTCTCGTCTCTTCTTGTCTGAGTAACTCTTCTGTCGAGACTGGGCGGCCTTCAGTTTTTCTCTAATTTCGGCAACTCTTTCTTCTGCTTCCTTTATGAGTGCGGGTCCAACTAGGGCACGCTCTTCAACTTCTGACCACATCAGGGGGTTCTGCACTTTCTCCCATAGAGAGCTTCAAATGGTGACATGCCCAAGCTTGTTTGATAACCGTTGTTGTATGAAAACTCAGCATAGGGTAAACTTTGTTCCCAATCCTTGCCATAAGTAAGGACACATGCTCTTAGCTTATCTTCCATAATCTGGTTCACCCTTTCTGTTTGACCATCGGTCTGCGGGTGATAAGCCGAACTGAAATCCAACTTGGTGCCCATGGCCTTATGCAAACTTTTCCAAAAACTAGAGGTGAATTGGGTTCCTCTATCTGAAACAATTCTGCTAGGCACACCATGCAGCTTCACTATGTTGTCCACATAGAGCCGGCTAGCTTTTCTCCACCATAATTGGTCCGTACGGGTAGGAAGTGAGCGACTTTTGTGAGCCGGTCCACTATCACCCATATGGAGTCATGTCCTTTCTATGTCTGGGTAAACCCACTACAAAATCCATTCCTATCTCATCCCATTTTCAAACTGGGATGGGTAAGTGTTGCAGCAATCCTGCTGGCTTCTGATGTTTGGCCTTGATTCTTTGACAAGTATCACAATGGGCGACGAACCGTGCAATGTCCGCCTTCATTCCACTCCACCAATACTTTTGTCTTATATCCACATACATCTTGGTGGATCCTGGGTGGATGGAATATGCCGACTTGTGGGCCTCATCCATAATAGTCTGCCGGAAGTCTCCTTCCTTGGGTACGCAAATTCTATCTTTGTACCATAAGGTTCCTTTGTCATCCACTCTAAAATCCGGTGCCTTGTTTTCTCCAGTATGCATGCGGATTTTCATCAAGTCCTTGTCTAAACCTTGGGCATTTCTGATCTTATCCTCCAAAGTGGGTTGAACACTCAACTTGCGACTGGAACCATGGGGGGCGATGTGCACGATTTAATCATGCCATTTCTTCTTGTAGGTGGGCATCCTTAGGTCCATAAGATTTCCGGCTTAAGGCATCCGCTACCACGTTTGCTTTACCAGGATGGTAATATATTACCACATTATAATCCTTAACTAGTTCTAACCACCTTCTTTGCCTTAAGTTCAAATCTAGCTGGGTGAAGATGTACTTCAAGCTCTTATGGTCTGTGTAGATCTCACACCTATTCCCAATCAGATAGTGTCTCCAAATCTTGAGGGCGTGTACTACGGCTGCAAACTCCAAATCATGGGTTGGGTAATTCTGCTCATGAGGCTTGAGTTGTCGGAAAGCATATGCCACTACTTTCCCATATTGCATAAGGACACATCCTAATCCTTGACGGGATGCATCATAATAAATGACAAAGTCCCGTTGAATATCTGGCAAGGTTAATACCAGGGCAGTTGTCAGTCTTCTCTTTAACTCCTGGAAGTTCCTCTCACATGACTCGGTCCAGGTGAACTTCTTCTCTTTCTTGAGTAGTTCTGTCATGGGTCGGGCTATCTTGGAGAATCCTTCAATAAATCTCCGGTAATATCCGGCTAAACCGAGAAAGCTCCTGATTTCACTAACATTGGTTGGTTGCTGCCAATTGGAGACTGCTTTGACTTTTTTGGGGTCCACTGCTACTCCTTCCGCGGTCAAGATATGACCAAGAAATGTTACTTTCTCAAGCCAAAATTCACACTTGCTGAACTTGGCGTAGAGCTTGTGCGCTCTCAACTTTTCCAAAACCACTCGTAGGTGCTGCTCATGTTCTTCGACACTCTTAGAGTAAATAAGTATGTCGTCAATGAAAACTACGACAAACATATCTAACTCTTCCATAAACACCTTATTCATGAGGTTCATGAAATAAGCAGGTGCATTGGTGAGTCCAAAGGACATCACCGTAAACTCATATTGCCCATAGCGGGTGACGAAGGCCGTCTTCGGAATATCACTTTCCTTAATCTTGAGCTGATGATATCCTAACCTTAAGTCTATCTTGGAGAAATACTTGGCTCCCTTCAGCTGATCAAAGAGGTCATCAATTCTGGGAAGGGGGTATTTGTTCTTGATGGTGACTTCATTTAGTGCACGGTAATCCACGCACATCCTCATGCTTCCGTCCTTCTTCTTGACGAACAAGACCGGAGCTCCCCATGGTGATGAGCTTGGTCTAATGAAACCACTTTGTTGTAACTCTTCTAGTTGTTTCTTTAGTTTTGCCAATTCGGAGGCTGCCATCCTATAAGATCTCTTAGCTACAGGGCAGGTTCCAGGGACAAGGTCAATGACAAACTCTATATCCCTATCTGGCAGCATTCCCGGGAGTTCTTCAGAGAAAACATCTAGGTATTCATTTACTACTGGAACTTATTCCAAGGATTTAGCTTCCATACTAAAAACCATTGGGTCCGGTCCACTTCCCCGAGTATGGCAGGTTACTTGTACTCCTTCTGGGTTGGTTAGGTGTACCACCTTGTCAGCACAACTTATAAGGCCATTGTGCAGGCTTAGCTAATCCATTCCAAGGATCACATCTATACCTTTAGACTTAAGTACTACTAGGTCTGCTAGGAACTCTACCCCACTTAAAATGATCCTTACCCGAGAACAACCCAGTCGGCACTTAATGTCACCTCCAGGTGTTCGGGTTAATAGGGGTGTTTTTAGTAGTACTGTAGGTATATTGTGCTTTTCCACAAAACTTGAGGATACGAATGAATGTGATGCTCTAGAATCAAATAATATTGTTGCCAAAACTGAGCTGACTAGAAACTCACTGAGCACTACGCCCTGAGCATCCTGAGCCTCTTGCGCGTTGATGTGGTTGATGCGGGCTCGTCCGAAGGACTGCTGGGGCGGCCCTATCTGCTGGTTGTTGTTGCCGGCATTATTACTGCGGATGGGTACACGATTGGCTCCTGATAGAGCTGGCCTTGGTCCATTCACCGAGTTGGAGAGGGCTGATGCTGCCGGCTTGTTATTGGCATATGAGCAGTTGGCAATGAAGTGCCCTATCTCACGGTAGTTGAAGCATGCTCGGGCATTGTTACTGGCAGTAACTAGGCTTGCATTGCTCTGTGGGGCCTTCATGGTGTTCTGGCTCTTGAACTGTCTAAACTAGGTGTTGGGGGCCTGAGAGCCAGTAGCTTGTGACTGGGTCCTGTACTGCATAGGGGCTTGGGACCTAGGCACTGGAGGGCTGAAGTGCCTCGGCTTCTGGAAATGGTCCTGCTGGCAAGCCTTGGTTTCCAGGAACTTACGCTTATTGTCTCTCTTTTCCTCTACCATGGCTCTCTCGGTGATGATAGCCATGTTCATCCATGTGTTGAAGTCTGGGTAGATGCATGGGGAAAGCAGCTTCTTAAGTTCTGCATTTAAACCCTTTCTGAACATATCCTGCTTCTTTTTATCCTTGTCTACTTCCTCTGGTGAATAGCGAGCTAGTTGTATGAACTGATATGTGTACTCCTCAATGGACTTGTTGCCTTGTTGCAGCGCACGGAACTCATCTGCCTTGCGCTTCATGGTGGCTGCCGGGATGTGATAGCGACGGAACTCATCCACAAATTCCTTCCAAGTGATAGTGGAGGCATCCTGAGTAGCAGCACAGTAGTTCTCCCACCAAGCCAAAGCAGTTCCAGTGAGCTGGTGAGCAGCCAAATGGACCTTGTCACGGTCTCCATGCTCAAATGGTTCGAGTTTTCTCTTGATACACGCAGCCAGTCATCTGCATCCAAGGGATTGTAGGATCCTGCAAAGGTGGGTGGCTTGGTCCTCAAAAAAGCTGTCAGTTTGTCATTTGTACTCTGCTCACGGGGCCTTGGGTTGGTGATGACATTGGTCAAAGCTTCCAGTAGGAGGTTCTGGTTGTTCAACACCTGCACCAGGTCAATGGCCGGTGGGGGTGGGGCCTGACGTGCTCTTACTTGGCTTTCTCCTCCCTGCTGGCTTACTTCCTGATCTTCCTGATCTTCATGGCCGGGGGCTTGTCCTTGCACACCCTGTTGCCTCTCCGCACTTGGAGTGGTATGTGCCTGACTTTGGAAGGTCCTGGTGTTACGCCTGGGGGCCATCTGTGGATTGGGTAAAACTTTTATGAGACTTAGATTTGGAATTAAGTGATGTTTTATTTTCGTAGTTTCAAAAAGGCAGAATCCACCTATTGCCGACAAGCACACAGACTAACAAGCATCAAGCCCAAACAGTTTTATTTATTAAGCTGGGGGTACAACACTTGGGAGGGTACAGCCAAAACACGCACTTCACGGTCGGGTACAAAGGGCACAACAGATGGGAGGGGCACAACTCTAAGCTTGGGGCTGGGACGGCTTCATTCCTGGGGGCATCTCTGAGGCATGCTACTCACGGGGCGAGTCGTCTTCCGGGACGGAGTGCACTTCCAGTGGACTGAGTAGCTCTTCCTCGTCGTCCTCGAGGATCCCATTTTCTCGGGGCTGTTCGATAGCTCCTTCTTCTGCGGCTGCAGCTGACCTTTCGGCACCTTCGGGTGGAGCTTGCGGGGTCCCAAAAAGTCCTCCCCATCCTATGATGGGTGTTCCAATTAGGACTTGGGTCTCCCCGATTGACGGGACGGGCATTCCACTGCTGGTCCATTCTTGCATGCGCTGATCCTGGATCTGCCTGAGGTTCTCATGAGCGACGGCTTCGCTACTTATAGCAGCCGCAGTCCTTGCTTCGGCTTGAGCCACCCGGATTTGGTGCATCCTCACTACAAGTTCAGCTTGCTCGGCCCGGTGGGTTTGCTCCCTTAGGAATTGGGCTTGCTCATCAAAAAGCTTGTCCAAGGAGATGAGGTAGGCGACCACATGGTACAAAAGGTCTTCTTGATGGCAGCGCCGTTCCAAGTTCCTCATGCGGGCCTGCCAGACTTGCGTCGTGATGGCCGGAGGAAAAAGCCTCATCGGTGCGGGAATGAGGTGTTCCTCGAAGATCCGGCACAGGTAGCGGAGAGCCTTTCTGATGGCCAAGGGATAGGCATCCCGATGTTGAAATCCTATGGCAGTCACTCACCACAGCTCGATGTCGGGATAGCGGGTGCTTTTGGCGATGGAAAGAACCACCCTACAGCGTAGAGTGCCGAGGTGTTTGTACTCTCTGCTGTAGTACCTTGGGTGCTCAGTAACACCGAGGCGCTCCAGGGAGTTGATCAAAAGGTGGGGGAAACCAGGCTCTTCTTGGGAAACTCCCTGGGTCCAACCATTCTCGGCCATCTGAAAACAAAGATAGAGTGAACAAGCCTTGCACACATGGTAGGGTACAAGAAGGATAGACGGTCTTTATTTTTCATTAGGGTCGGGTACATCTCCCAAGGATACATTATTACTAGGATGATAGCTCTAGCTTAGGTACTCTACTCTTTCCCGATCCGGTTAGGGCGCTTCTTTGGCGGAAGACATTGCTCCAATACCTCATCTTCGGTCTGAGTGCCCTTATCCCAATGGGTTTCTTTGGGTTCTCCTTCCAGTAATCCAGCTTCTCTTCTGCGTGCCTTGATACGTTCCCTTTCTTGAGCGTTGCTTCGCCATATGTCTTGGAGAGAGGCTAGGGAACTCTCAGCTTGTGCCTCAGCTTCTATTGTTCTCCTCCATTATATTTCCAACTCTTGTTCTGCCTTTTCTGCCCTACGGATTTGGTGCTTCAGTTGTTTTGTCTGTTCACTGTAAAGTCGGTCTAGGCCGGTGAGGTAAATGGATAGGTGGGAAACTGTATCTTCTAGTTCTTCTTCCCTTCCCAATCCTCTCATCCGGGCAATCCATGAGCGTCCTCTTCGTCCAGCAGGTGGGAAAAATCCCATAGGAGTTCGCTGAAGATGATGCTTATAGACCACGCGTAGGCGTCGCAGGGCTTTTCGGGCAGCCTTTCGGTAGGTGTCTGGGAACCCAAAGCCAGTGGTGGAGATGAACCAGGGATCCATGTCAGGGTAAAGTGTGCTTTTTCCCACGAAGATCATCAGGTCACACCGAAGGGTGCCTCTGAAGTTGTACTCCCGGTAGGTGTACTCCGGTGGGTCCACAACTCCGACGTGTTCTAGGCTGAGTAGCAATAACTTCGGAAGGCCAGGCTCTGCGGGGCAGATTCCATCACTCCATCCATTGTTAGCCATCTTGAACCAGACAAGGGCCAAAGGTAAGTGCCGTGTGGAAAGGTGAGTTATGTGGGGAAAGATCTAGTGGGAAATGGCTTAGAAAATATCCTCGGTCCTAAGGGTCGCGTCCTACGGCCAACCTACGGCTCTGATACCACCTGAAGCGTCCCCTCACCAGAGGTGACTAAATGTGATACAAATATCAGTCTCAGGAGGCTGATAACACATTTATTACATCAGATGGTTCATTACCGTACAAACCGTCGAGATAGCGGGCACTGAAGCGCCACTATCAAGAGGGACAACATAAGGACTACAAACCAAACCAAAGTGCCAATGAAATTTAGATAACATCAGAGTCTTGCGCCATGGTAAGCTTCCTGTGGAGACCCTGAACCACAGGCAAGGTTGGGTGCAGGACGGCGACCTACTCGACGTCTTCAGGAATGAAGTTCGGATCCTCCTCTGTAAAAACTAGGCAAGAGTGAGTACATACGTACTCAACAAGTCCAACCACACCCACGGAGGGGAATAATAAAGATCATGCACAGGATATATCAAGGATGAGGCTAGGGTTCATTTGCGATAAAGTGAGATTTTACACATGCAAGGGTTCATTTAAAAAAAGAGTTTTCTGAAGACATTTCTGTAGTAATCGAATAATAAGTGGGGTTGATCCTACACAAAGGATCCAAGTTTTAGCGCTACCGAACTCCACATCCACAGTAGCTCACGGCATAACTGCCGGGCACTATCAAAATAACTCACGCCACAAAACCAACCATCCCAAAATGTCTATTGAAGTGACCATGCCGTAACTCGTCCAATACCGCGGACACAGCTATTCGAATAGATTTTACACTCTACAGAGGTTGTACACTTTACCCACAAGTAGGGTACCGCACTATGGACACCTTAATGTCGCTACGGATCCTAACAAAGCCATTACCCACCTTAGCTGAATCTAACTAGCCAACACGGAAGCAACCATGGGGTTAATCAGAGTCATAACCGGGACATAACTCACACAGATCGTATTCCGTCTCCATGATCTCCTATTGCTCACCCACTCTCCTTTTGGCTAGCAGAACAACTAGTGGGGTTTATGCTAAGCCGTTGCCCACACAAGGGTCGAGTGGTTGTATGATAAGTGGGTTAGGCAAGATGACACCTCAGTTCATCCTTACATTGACAAGACGGACATCTCCCAACCATGCTCAACCACAAAGGTACAAGCTCACCAGTGGCATTTCACACAGAAAACACCATCCATCTCATCAGGTTATATCTTTCTTTTATTTTCCCAAAATCCCATTTTATCTTTTAAAACACTCACACCCTTATTTTCGATAAAGCACTTTGTGGTCATGATTAAAATATAATAAAGGGAATAAAAGGTAATAAGCATCTCTAGCAGTAGTTAACGTCCAACAGAGCAAATCCTATATAGACATTAACCTAGGTCATCAAGGAATAGTCATAGCAGTCAAGGGGTGGCTATCCAACCATGTCTTGCATTAAAACAATGCATTTTATAAAACAGGCCAATAGGTTGCGTTTATAAAACTGGGATAAATATGCATCAAAGGATGGGATTGGACTTGCCGTCCTCAAAGCCTTCCGGAAGCTCCTCCTCGAGGTACGGGTCGTCGGGCTCCGGCTCGCGGTCCTGCTCCTCCTCGGTCACACCGTCGGCTACAACACACAAGCAATCACACAATAAAAACAAAGTTCGCTGACGAGCTAAAAAAAGGGAAATAGAGAGCTTCGATTAAAAAAATAGAGGAGACTATTATATTTGTTGGATGTGGATCCTGAGACTTGGAGAGAATATTTGATGCGTAGTGGAGTTTGGAATCGATTCAGAACATAATGTCGCATGAAATGGGGGGCTGCGGACTGCATAAGGAGGAAAAGTTGAGGGGGTTATGCACAAGTCTGCCTTTCTTCTTCCTCGAGACAGAACAGGAGGGGGAGGGGAACGGTAGGAGGGAGGGCGGCCAGGCCATGGGCGCCGGCCCCCTGTCGCATGGCAACACCCGGGGAGGAGGGAAAAATAGAGAGGAGGCCGAGGGGGTCCGATTCCAGCCCTCACCTTGTGCAGAGACGGTCTACGGAGGGCTGTCCATGGTGATGGGTGGTGGGCGGTAATGGTGAGCGGCGGCGCTGAGCTGCAGCGTGAGGTAGAGGAGGAGAGGTGTTGGGGCGGTGTGGGCAGAGTGAGGGGCGGCTTGGGGTCTGATTTATAGGCCGAGAGGAAGAGGGGAGATGGCCGGCATGGGGGGGTGACGGGCAGTACAGGAGCCTCGCCATTAATGGCGGTCGGGATGCTCGGGGGACAAGGCGCGAGCTGCGAAGGCGAGGGGACGGGACGGAGATGGGCCAGCGCAGCAGCGGGCCGCACGCCGGCTTGGCATGCACGGGCAGCAGGCATGCAGTAGCACAGCGAGAAGCAGCAGCCGCGGCAGCCATGGCGTGACGCGGGCGGCGTGATGTGAGCGCGCGTGCGCGGCCAGCAACGGGGGCAGCGGCGGGCCGTGCGCTAGCCCGCGTGTGCGCACAAGGAGCGGGCTATAGCTCGAGCAGGCAGCACAGGGGAGAAAAAGAAAGAGGAAGCCAAAAAAAAGTGAGTCTGGGAAAAAAAAGTTAGAAGAGCGAAATAAAATGGATTTGAACAAAATATGAGAAAAGAAAAGAGGGGATACGCGCGCGGCGCCGACGATCGCGGCCGAGCAGGTGCACGCGGCCGACCGCGACACGATGGTGATGTAACAGGACGGCGGGGCTAGTGGAAAAGGAAAAGGGATGGGCGGCTCCGCGGAAAAAGAGGAAGAGACTGCACGATGTCGGAACGGCGGAAAATCGGGAGGTGGGCTTCGGGAGCTCAAGCGGCGGAAAAGGTTTAAAAGATTTTAAGCGAGTGATTGGTAATGCAATTTAAATAAGATAAAAACGTGGGCATTACACCGATAGACCATTGGGTTGTTTCGTTTGAAATGCGTTGAGTTAGTATTGCCTGTATAGCGATGACTAGAGCACTTGAGCCGGAATAATTCAGACGTTTCTACCACAAAAACAAAACGTTGCATCTAATTTCTTCAGCTGAATCGAGCTCGAGATGTCTTGCGGTGGTAGCCTTGCCTTCTTCAAACATCTCCAGTCGTGGAGATTTCCACATCACATGAGCTGCATATAGCTTCAGACCCATATACGAGAAAGAAAGGTGACTATCCTGTGGCTTTGCTTGGTTGTGTGCGAAGCCCCCCAGACTATTGATGAGATCTCATCAATCCAATTGCGCCCTTTTTGCTATTCTCATCATAGAATATTTTCTTCAATCCATCAAGAATCAAGCTATTGGCACACTCAACCTGGCCGTTAGCCTGCGGGTGAGCCACTGAAACATATTTAACTTCAATGGAACTGCGTTCACAGAAATCGCCGAACTAATGTGAGTGGAAATTGGATCCCAAGTCCATAATGGTGGTGTTGGGGAAGCCAAAATGGTGTAAGATGTCGTAGATTAAAGTAGCCACTCGATCCACAGAGAGCGTTGCGATTGGCTTGTACTCAATTCACTTGGTAAACTTATCGATGGCCACCAACACGTGTGTAAAACCTCCAGGCGCAGTTGTTAAGGGCCCTATCATATCTAGGCCCCAGCATGCAAACGGCCATGAGGCTGGTATGGTGATGAGGTTATGAGCCAGGAAATGGGGCTGTTTGCCCAAGAACTAGTAATTAGTACACCAGCGAATGAGTACTTCGGCATCTGCCAAAGCAGTCGGCCAGTAGAAACCAGCATGAAACGCCTTGATGACTAGTGTGCTAGAAGCCACGTGGTTCTCGCACACACCTTCATGAATCTCTTGGAGTATCTCTTTGCCTTCCTCCGTGCTGACACACTTCTTGAGTATGCCTGATATTGATCCACACTTGTACAAGTTACCCCCGACTAGAACGTACCCTTTACTACGCTTTAGGATGCGAGTAGCTTCAGCGCTTTTTAGATTGACGCCGGGGGATAGTTTGTGCTCCTGGATGTAGTAGATGGAGGCCACCCTCCAGTCGACATCGATCATCAAGACCTCTCGGTCGGGTTCCTTTGGACCCTGAGTGATGGAACTTGAGTCTGGTGCCTTGATGGAAGGGTGATGCAACTCGTGAACGAAAACTCCCGGTGGGACATTAGCTCGATCAGAACCCAGTTTGGCAAGCGGCGCCCACATTGTTTTCATGAATCACATGGTGGATTTCCAACCCCGCGAACTTGTTCTCGAGCTTGCATATTTCCGTAACATACACAACCATGGTGTCCTTGTTGATGTCCCACTCCTTGTTGACTTGTTGAACCACCAGTAAGGAGTCACCATAGACGAGTAGTCGTTTGATGCCCAGAGAGACTGTCAGGTGTATGTGACATTCAGGTATTTAGAATTATAAACCCTAGATTTTAGTGTAAAGTGTGTATGTTTGATCTTGTGTATGTGTGTTCAAAATTAAGTGCAAAGGGAAAAAGGGTATTTATGTAATTTTGAAAAAATGTGGGCCCTCTAGTGTTAATTGGGTAAGAATGGGAGGTAGAATCAAAACCTAGGAAGAATGTGACACTAGGTGTCAAATTTATATCACCATAGGAAAGAAAGTGCAATAGATTTGTTAAATTCTAGGAAATTTGGGTCTTTATGTGGAAATAAGGACCTAGATGTGATTAATGCAAAAGTATGGGTCCTTTTATGCAAAATTATTGAAGTATAAAAGTAACTTCCAAAGTTTACTTAGGGCCAAAATGTAAGAATGCAAATCATCATGACATTGCACGAAAACTTGCAATTGTGTCCAAAACTACATGAAATCTACCTCAGTAAGGACAAAATCTATTCAAATACCACTTTTGTTCAAAATTTAAAATGTAAAGCTGTATACTTTGGGTTTTTGAACTTGAACCCTAAATCAATTTTGTAGGGTTTGAAAAACTCTTCAACTTCTATTTTGGACATTTCCTCATTAGGGTTTTAGATTAATGGGAAATTTTACTTTACCGAGTGGTCCCTAAATTTTCTAGTTTTGCACATGAGTCCTTCGGACCCCCCCCTCCTTCTTCTTCCTCTGGCATCCTCTGCTCCCCTGCTCTGCCCCCTCTGCCGCTGGCGCAGTGCAGCTCCCCCAGCCGCCGCTGTGACGCCGCTGCCACTCCACCTCCTGCTTGGTCGGCCTCCACGCGTCACTCTCCCCCTGTCCCGGTCCTATTTCCCCTCTCCGCTGTCCTCTTTTGCACACGCCATGACCCCCCGAGCCTCCGCCGGCTGCCACCTCGCCGCCGCGGTGTTCCGCGCGCGTGCCTGCTCTATTTCCCTCCCCCTTCTGCTCAGCAACACCAGCAGCTCATACTTGATCCATTTCCACCTCTTTTCCCCTTGCCGTGTGCACCACGAGCCCCGATCGCCTCCACCGCACGATCCTCCCTTCCGGTGAGGTACTGGCCGCCGTGGACAGCCACCATCGACCATCCATTGCCCCCACTGACCCCCTAGCAAGCTTCCCCAGCCCCTGCTCGTGCTCACCAGCCTTTAAACACCGTCAAATTTTGGCCGGAGCACTACTGCCGATGATCGCCGCCCGCTGCCGCCCCCTGCTCGCCGTGGAGCACCCTGTAATATCCAGGTAGTTAGACAACTAGATAGTAAGTTTGGATGTATTGTATGTATGCATGATATGGTGTATACAAGTTGTACAAAGCAATAGGGGTATATTTGTAATTCATGAATTTTATAAGTCTCTATGTGCAATTGTGTAAAAATGCTATTAAATGTCAATTTAAATGACCATAGAGAAGAAAAGTATAAATATTTAAGTTAAAACTACGAAAAAATAGACTTTTGTTGGAAACTAAGGACCTATGCGTAATTAACACAAAGGTATAAGGGTTTACATGTTTACTTAAGGGCAAAAATGTAAAAAGGACTAGTAATGATTACTGCAGGCAATCTTGCAAAAAGACCCTAAACATTAAAGCATTTTGTTTGAATTATAACAAAAAGTTTATAAATTGAGTTGTGTTCAAAAGTTTAAAATAAAACTGTATCCTTTGAGATTTTGAACTAGAACCCTAAAGCATTCTTGTAGTATTTGAAATTCTCTACAACTTTACTTTAGACATTTTTCTCATTAGGATTTTGTAGCAGTGGAAAATTTTAGTTTACAGAGGGGTCCCTGAACTTTTTGGGAAATTGCAAACGGATCCTTCTGACTCCTGCTTGCTTCGTCTTCCTCTGTCCACGCCGCTTCCCCCTCTGTTCTGCTCCTGCTGCCGCTGCTCACCGCCGGCGCCGTGCCCTAGGTTCCACCTACAGCCTCTGCAAGTATCCACGCGTCGCCTCCTTCCTCTCCCGGTCCATTTCCTCTTCCCTGGTGGCCCCTCGCGCACGCGCCACGACAACCCCGAGCCTTCGCCGGCCGCCACCTCCTCGTCGCCGTGGACAGCTCACCGCCGCGCCTTAACTTCCTCCCTCTTGCACGCAGCAGCACTACCCTCACCCCTACGTTCTATTCCTCCCGTTCCAGAGCCCAATTCCGAGCGCTCGACCCACATTCCTCCACCATCGTCTCCTCTAACTCCGGCCGCGCTCGGCACCACCGTGGGCAGCCCATCCCAAGCCGTTTCACGCCACCACCGTGCTCTAGCTTGCACCACATCACCCCTACGACACTCCCCGACCTATCAATTGGATTCCTAAGGCCTTACATTGGCTTCCCGACGAGCTCCCCAAGCTTTCCCGTCGCCGCCGTGTCTGTCCACCGTGGAGCTCCCTCTTACGGCCTCTCCTAACCCCTGTTGACCCCGGCCTGAGCTCCACCACATTCCCAGGAAGCTCCCCGACCGCTCCACCGTCCTCCAAAGGCACTGAAGTACTGCCCCACCAATCCACCTCGCCGCCGGCCGCAGGCCTCCGTCGCGCCACCGCCCCAAGCCATCTCCCTTCAATCCCGAGCTCGCACAGGTGCGCAAGGGACCCTAGTTGCTTCCCCGCCCCTCTGCCCTCACCACCGGCGCTCGCCGTCGCCGGAGCAAGCCGGTCAACACCGGGCTTCTACCTTGACCGGGGGGAATTGGGGGAAGGACTTCGGGTTAGAAGAATCAAAAATCCAGGGGGTTATGTGCATAGTTTTAGACCCAGCTGAATAGTACCCGAAGTACCCCCTTGTGTAAATAATGCTGTCAACTTAGAAATTCTGTATCTATTCGAGGAAAAATCATAAAAATGCAAACTAAATTTTGTTGGAATCCTTAAGTAAAACTCGACTACTTTTATTTAGGAAGTTTGAGCTATAGGTATATATTTTCTGATGTAGATTAAATATTAGAAAATAAGTGTTTTAATTGTATTTCATGTTGTAGACATGTGTTATAGCTGAAATTTAAAACTTAGACTGTATGTACTATGTATAGCTCTGTGTAAAAAGTTCGAGTACTTTACTGTTCATTTGCTTAGATTTCGAGTACTTTTTGTTATATGTTGATTAAATTTAGTTAATTTAATTCCAAATGTATTCCTTCATGTTTAGGGCTGAAAAATTTATCTTAGCTTTGTTACAACAGGAGTAATCTAAGATAAAAATTTGAAAGTCAGAGGCCTAATGTAACCTCAGCCATGAATTTAAGTTTACTTTCAAAGAAATAATGTGTAGTTCACTTTGTATATTTAATAATTACACATTTAAATGCTCAAAAATCATAGAAATATTTTAGGGTACTGTTCCTTAATAGTATAACATGTGATTAAATTTCCAACCAAGGGTTAAGTGTCAAACAGATTGGACATAGTTTATGTAGTCCATAATATAATAGTAACTTAAAGTTCATATAAACAATTAGTGTAATCAATGAATAAGGCCATTTAATCTAGTTGTTAAGAACCACCCCAACCAGTTTCCCCATGCCACTAGTTAGATACTTAACGTAGTTGAATTTGCTGTTTAATGTATCTAAGTAAGATAGTTAGTACTCGATAAATAACTGCCCAGTGCAGGATAGTCAGGTTATTTGCTTCAATATAATGTTCTTTTGTTTGGATTGCAACTTTATTGTGAAATAACATAAAAGTATATGCATTCCATAATTTGTACCTTTGCATCTCATATAGACTCGACCGCTCTCGCTGACGGAGATTATCAGCTAATTCCGGAACAAGAAGGAGATTATTCTGAAGACCCCGGGAATCTCATCGCGGATTTCTCTGAAGCCCCGAACCAAGGTTCGGAAGAAAATAATTTGACTAACCCCAGCCCCACCAGTGAAGACAAGCCCCGGACATAACCCCTACTTTATTACACTGCAAACTATACTATTTATATATGTCTTTATGCATTAGGTTCTTAGGAGTTGTTTGTAAACCTTAGTTGCATAATTCCAGGAACCTATGTATTGAACACTAGAACTTGAGTCCGAATAGCTGCTTTGCTTATAGGACCGGTAGAAGTCGAGTGATTTCCTGTCACTCGCGCGATATATAGGAGTTATAATGTTTACATTCCTGTTATCACTATAAGGATGACGGACGGGAGTTTTGTGAGGTATCATGGTTGAGATGATACCCCGTCTGTGTTGTGGAACTTGATAAGGTCGCAGTGTGTGGTAGCGGTGGTTAAGTGTTTGAAAGTACTAGCCACATGCCGTGAAATATGGTAAGCGGTAAGCCTAGTAACCGATCGGCCCGAGGAGTGGACATACCCCCCACCACATGTATTTGCTTCTTTTGGTTACTTAGTTCGACGTGCAGGAATACGTGTTGCTGGGCAACCAGGAGTACGGGTTTTGTAGTCGCGCTACAGACGTACATCCTGCACTTTGGAAGTGCGTATGGTCCTGCAGTCGCTTGTGGTGGCACTGATCCACGAGTCGGAATGAAAGGCAAATGGTTGCTTCGGAACAACCCTTTGGTGTTTCAAGCGTGTGTGTTAGGTTTACCCTTGCAAGGTTTGAAATTCGATTAAGAATCGTCTGTTTCTCGCGGAGATTGAGACTGCTTAATCCCTTTATCACATAGAGTAACAAGAGCAACTTTGTGATTATGAAAGATGATGTTTGGTTAAAGATTCTACCATGTTTGAGTAGTTATAGGTGCTTACCTAGAATGGTTAATCAACTAGAACCTGAAAACTAAAAGTTGAAAATAAGGATCTACTGTTTGTTGCTTTTCAGCTAAAAACTTTACCCAAAACCTGAAAAGCCTGCATAAGTCTAGTTATGGGCTAAAGTATACCGCATCCCGGGTAAGTCTTGCTGAGTATTAGTATACTCAGCCCTGCTTTTGTTAATTTACTTCAGGTAATCTCCCTGATGAGCCAGCTTTCATTACACCGTGGCCCTACCCCTTGCCTGATGGTTGGTCCGTGGAGTGGGATCCGTCCCCGGCCAACACAGATTCCACCGAGTGATATTATGACAGGGCTATCATAATATCTGTAATAACGACGTGTACAATGTTTACGCTTTTCAAACTCCGCTGCTTTGACTGAAAACTTAAACCTGTTTTGTAATAGTCTCTCTTCAGTGGGAGCTAATGATACTTTGTATATTTCTGTAATATAACTGCCTATGGTGTAAAAATATATTGGCATTATATCTCTGGACTCACCTTCGTGTGAGGTACCTTGTTGGATCCTGCGTTCGGTGGTTTATCGGGACGTTACCCGACAGGCCAAAGGATTATACCGTTTGAAGCACGAGGTAACCCTCAAGAGAGGACTCGCGTACTTGAGCCGGTGTAATTCAGGTTGGTTCTGCCACACACCCCTTCCCGACCCTCCTCGACCCCAATCGACCCTACCTCGAGCTTCCCCACACCGCTTTGGCATGTAGTATTTGTGAAAAATAATTAACCTACTGTTTGTATAATATTTTCATAATGTGTGAGTTTAATCTTGGATAATACTTATTTGATATTGTGTATTTAATATCTGCAGCTATAAATACTTAATAATTATGAAAATATTTTGAAGTGTGATTCTTGTATACATCTATAACCATAAATAACTTTTAACATATTAGTGCAAATGTCATTTATTCTTGTGGCATAATTTCAACGGAGATAAAATCTTGATAAATTTGCAGTAGCTTAGACATAGTTTAATCTATAATTAATAAAAGTTTCAACCCCAGTGTTATGGTAGTTTATTTTGTAAAAATAAAACATGTTGTCTAGTGTAGCTAATTAGGTTGATTTATACCCGATAAATGACTGCCCAGTAGAAGAATAAATGATACGTGTGATGAGTAAACTGTATTTTCATTGGGTTGCAACTTTATTGTGAAGTAAAATGGAAGTGTATGCATCTCTTAAACTACATCTTTGCATATCATAGAGACTCAACTACTCTCACCGACGGAGACTACGAACTGATCCCGGAATCAGAAGTGGAAATTTCTGAAGACCCCGGGAATGTCGTCGGAAGTCTAACTGAAGCTCCGAACCAAAGTTCAGAAAACTTTAACACTACTGCCCCCAACCCCACTCAAGAAGGCAAGCCCCGGATATAACCCACTACTTTATTGATACTGCAATCTATATTTTTTTTATATCTATCTATGCATTAAGTTCTTAGGAGTTGAATGGGAAACCCTAGTTGCATTTTCCTAGGAACCAATGTACTGAATACTAGAGCTTGAGTTCGAATAGCTGCTACGCTAATAGAACAGGTAGAAGTCGGGTGATTTCCTGTCACTCGCGCAATTTAGGAATTGAAATGTTTACATTCCTGTAATCACTATAAGGAAGACGAACGGGATTTATGTGAGGTATCATGATAGAGATGATACCCCGTCTGTGTTGATGAATTTGGTTAAGGTCGCAGTGTGTGGTAGCGGTGGTTAAGCATTTGAAAGTACTAGCCACATGCCGTGAAATATGGTAAGCGGTAAGCCTAGTAACCAATCGGCCCGAGGAGTGGACATACCTCCCACCACTCGTATTTGGTTTTTCCTGTTACTCGCTTCGACGTGTGGGAATACGTGTTGCCGGGCAACCAGGAGTACGGTCGTGTAGTCACACTACAGACGTACGTCCTGCATATTGGATATGCGTATGGTCCTGCAGTCGCTTGTGGTGGATCTGATCCACGAGTCGGAATGAAAGGCAAACGGTTGCTTCAGAACAATCGTTGGATGTTCCAAGCATGTGAGTTAGGTTTACCCTTGCAAGGTTGAAATTCGATTCAGGAATCGTCCGTTTCTCGCAGAGATTGAGACTTCTTGATCCCTTTGCCCCATAGAGTAACAAGAGCAACTTTATGGTTATCAAAGCTGATGTTTGGCTAGAGATTCTACCATGCTTGAATAGTTATAGGTGCTTATCTAGAATGGATAATCACATAGAACTTGAAAGCTAAAAGTTGGGATTAAGGATCTACTCTTTGTTGCTTTTCAGCTGAAAACTTTACCCATAACCATTAAAGCCTTCATAAGTCTAGTTACATGGCTAAGTATACCATGAAACGGATAAGCCTTGCTGAGTATTAGAATACTTAGTCTTGTATTATGACTTTTATTCAGATAATTCCCCTGAGGACTCTGCTCTACCTGTGCCATGGCCTTACACTCTGTCCGATGGTTGGTCCGTGGAGTGGGACCCGTCCCAGGCCAACACTGATCCTACTGAGTGATATCATGCCAGGACTTAGTACAGTGGTTGTGGTTTAAATTCTGCTGCCGTAAACTTGAGAACTTGAACCGGTTTGTGATAAATCCTATCAGTTTGAAACTGATATTACTTTTGACAACTCATGTAATATATAAGCCTTTTATGTAAAGTATGACGGTGATCGTATCTCTGGACTCGCTTTCGTGCGAGGTACCTTATTTGATCCTGCATTCGGTGGTTCATCGGGACGTTAGCCGACAGGCCGAGGGATTACACTATTTGAAGTACGTTGGAGCCCTTGAGAGAGGACTTGCGTACTTGAGCCGGTGGAATTCAGGTTGGTTCTGCCACAGCTGGTATCAGAGCTAATAATTGTACCCCGTGAGATATGATTGACCTTAGAAATGTTTTTAGTATAAAACTTGATCAGCAAAGTAATTGGCAAAACTATGTTGGTTTCGTTAAGGATTGTGCTTAGTACGTAAAGCCCTAGGGTGATGTTATTAAGAGAATTAGAGGTGGCCATAATATGTATATAACTCTAATTCCCAGCATTACTTTTCTGTCATAACTTAAATTGATGCACAATTCAACTTTATATTCTGCAACAACACCTTCGATGGTAAGGTAAGAAGGTAAGGATCCTCAGCCAACTGAGGGAGCTTGGCCTTCCCGTCGGTGATGCGAACCGAACGCTGTTTCTCAAGCAGTGGCCTATTTGAGATGCTGCCACTATATCAACTTAGGTTGAGTATATTGGGAGTATATGGTTCGGCGCAGGGTATGGCGATCGCTGTTCATACCCCCGCATTTTGCGTACCCCCGTAAATATATTGTTTTGATAACGTATGTTAACGTTGTCTGTACGACAGTAATGGTACAGATGTTGTTACTATAGTGAATAGTAATGATTGGGGACGCTTTCATGACATGCTGGCATGAAAGGTTCATTGGATATATATTGTGGTTTGCTGCAGGTACACTAACCATGATTAAGAGGCTAAGACGGATAGGATTTATCGACCAGTTATTAGTGAGAGACGTATATATTGTGCTACCAAAACTAATCACGCAAGTCCGAAGATATTCAGCAATTGTTTTTGGTTGTGAGGTCGAATAGTACGTGCATGCATAATTCATCAACAAACAAAATGAGTGCATAAATATGTTGATTTTTTTAGGGCAGGTAAAGTGTTGTTTATTCTTAGTATGGTTTCAATAGAATCTTTTAGTTGAGTATTTTAAACATCCATCTGATTCCCAGCCTTGCTGTTATCAGAATCGATTGTCTCGTTCCATTTACCTTATGAGTTCTCAGCAGGGTAAATATATCTCACCATTTGCATTCTTGTTGCAGATGGCAGCCCCTTCAAACATTTCCTGGGATCATGCAGGGCATCTTCACACTAATGCCTTGCACTGGGAGGGTTTTCCCCGTCTTCTATGGGAATCATTAAGTTTGTTCTTCTATACCGAGCCTCCACAATACGACGGAGTGGAGTATCGAGAAGAAGGTGTTCCTCGATGCCGAGTCAGGATGATGATTCCTCAACATCCTTTCCGCTCCTAGTGGCAGCCCATCGAGGTTGATGTGGTGGGCTACCGTCTAGTTGACACCATCGAGGCTGCAGCTCTGGAAGCCATCCATATCTTCTGCAACCAGCATCCAATGGAGGTTGCAGGGTATCCTATTGGCCTATTCCCTAAAATAGATTCTAGTGATCCCGAGTGGAATTTTCGAATAGCTCATTATGGTCACTTGTTGGGAGGTTCAGCCGAAGAAACGATTCATGGTATCATCCGGTTTATGAATGTTCAGCACCATTATCAAATTTTGCTGCGTCGTAGCATGGGTCAGTTAACTGGTGTAGCTCAAGGTCATTACCAGAATGCTGATTGGCAAGTCACCCAGATAGTGGAGCTTCAAGCCTTGGTCACGGAGAAGGAGGAGATTATCACAGCAAGGGAGGAGGCTATTCTTCATCGGGAGGATCAGATCAATGAGAGTGATGCAATCATCACTCAGTGCAACACCATCATTGAATTCCTCCAGGAACAAATCCACGACCTGATCCTTGAGGCTGACGATGCCCATGCTCACATTGAAGAACTGCAGCAGCAGCAAGTACCTCCCGCTGCACCCATAGTACTGGAAGGTTGAGAAGAAGACCCGAAAGAAATTGAGGGAGTTTCGGATCTCGACTCTGAGCATGGAGACCCGGAGCCCAATCCTCAGCCAGACTACTCTTCTTCTGGCAGTCAGTCTTCTGTAGGCAATCTCGATGATTTCTAGTTTGTTCAAATCGTCGACTCGCTAGACGTAACCAGTGTAAAATGTAGTGACTTAGGTAGTGATTTGCTTACGTTGACCTTGTGCCATTTGTTGTAATATAGATGGCCTGTGTATAGACCTATCTAATGTACGATGTTAAGGACAACCAGAATCTGTGATGTAATCTAAGTCTTGTGTTTTATTATCTTGTTCAATATCCTTATTTCTGAAATAAGTTGGTTGAATGGAGTATGCGAATTACATATCTGAGTAGTGATATATCTTCTGAAAATGGGAGTAAGGCTATGTGGTTAATAATGGACATCTCCTTTGTTTCAGATGGTTGGAGCTATGCGCAGAACCCCAGAAGGTTTCCGGGCAGATCAGGCTAGCGGTTCTCAACAACCACCGCCGCCACCTCCAAATCTAGCCAAGGTTATGGCTCGGCCGACCGAACTTCTTAATCTGCTAGTACAGGCACAGCAGAACCAGCAACGCCAGCAATCACGAGGAGGTCGTCATGATCCTCATCCTCAGGTAGCAACCTACCAAGATTTCTTCAGTACTCAGCCCTCGCTATTCAGCAAAGTTGAGGAGCCCCTTGATGCCGATGCTTGGCTTCGCACCATTGAATCCAAGTTTGCTCTTCTTACGATTCCATGTGCAGATTCCAATAAAGCTCACTTCGCCACCCAACAACTACGTGGTGCTGTCCATATTTGGTGGGATAATTATTGTGCCATGCAAGCTGATGGCCATGTTATCTCCTGGGAAGAATTTCGGAATGCATTCAGAGCACATCGTATACCCGAAGGACTGATGGAGTGGAAATTGAATGAGTTCTTGGCACTCACCCAAGGCACCCGCACCGTACTGCAATATGCACAGGCTTTTAATCACCTATGTCAGTATGCGGGTTACCACGCTGACAGTGACACCAAGAAGCAAGATCGTTTTCGTCGAGGTTTAAGCACTAAGCTCAAAGAATGCTTGAACCTTGTAAAGGCCAATACCTTTAGTGAGCTAGTTAACATGGCCCTGACTCAGGAAGATTGTATCACGGCACACCGTGCCGAAAAGAAACGAAGGGTTTCCACTGGACCCACGGGCGTTCAACCCTCGCGGTATCGATTTGTTTAGAATGCACCGCCTAGAGCGCCACAGCAGAATGCTCCATTTGGCAGATTGGTTTTTAGGCCGCCTCAACAGCAAGGAGGGTATAGACCTCCCGTACCTCCGCAACAGCCACAACAATCTAGCCCACGGCCAAATGTTCAACAAGTTCAACAGAGAAGCAGCACTTATCGCTGTTTCAATTGCGGGAGTGCGGATCACTTCATCAGAGATTGTCCGCGGCCCAGGAAACCTAATCAAGGGCAAAGTTCCAATCAGAATAACCAGAACAACGGCAAGAGGCCAATGATGCAAGTTCGGCAAGGGCGAGTTAACTTCACCACTCTTGCAGAACTTCCGGATGGAGCTCCCGTCATGTTGGGTACATTCTCTATTCATCACAAACTAGTTGTTACATTATTCAATTCACAAACAAGTTTCATTAGTAACAACTGTGGTACCCGTATAGGACTTGATCTTTGTCCTACCAAGGGGTCATATATGATTTCTACCCCTGGAGGAAAGATTACCTCTAACCAAATGGTTAAAAGTGTGCCAATTCAGTTAGGAAGTAAATTAATCAAAACTGATTTGGTACTACTAAATTTAGAGGGTATTGATGTCATACTTGGAACAAATTGGATGACAGAACATAGAGTACTGCTAGATATCTCTTCCTGAGTTATCGAGACTAACTCACCATATCAAGGAGCCACCACTCTCTATCTGCCTCAGCAAGAGTTTCTTCACTCTTGTGCTTATGCTATCACAGACAATAAAGTAAAAGATATTCCTGTAGTCTACGAATATCCTGATATCTTTCCGGATGACTTACCTGGAATGCCACCAGACAGAGACATCGAGTTCATTATTGAACTCCAACGTGGCACCGCTCCTATTTCAAAAAGGCCATATCACATGCCTCCAAATGAGTTGGCCGAGCTAAAAATCCAACTCCAAGATCTTCTTGACAAAGGGTTCATACGCCCAAGTGCTTCACCTTGGGGTTGTCCTACTCTTTTTGTAAAGAAGAAGGACAATAGCTTAAGGTTATGTGTCGATTATCGCCCACTCAATGCGGTCACTATTAAAAATAAGTACCCTCTTCCCCGCATTGATATCTTGTTCGATCAACTAGCTGGAGCTAAGGTCTTTTCCAAGATTGACTTACGCTCTGGTTATCATCAGATCAAAATCAAGCCTTGTGACATTCCAAAAATAGCTTTCTCAACCAGATATGGATTATATGAATATCTGGTTATGTCCTTTGGGCTTACTAACGCACCGGCATATTTCATGTATCTTATGAATTCAGTCTTTTGCCAGAACTTGATAAATTCGTCATGGTTTTCATTGACGATATTCTGATATACTCCAAAACTGAGGAAGATCATGCTAATCATATACGTGTCGTTCTTCAACGACTACGTGATCATCGCCTTTACGCCAAATTCTCGAAATGTGAATTCTGGCTGGATAGTGTAAAATTTTTGGAACATACTATCTCCAGTGAAGGTATATCGGTTGATCCAACTAAAGTTCAGGAAGTTATGGATTGGAAGCCTCCAACTTCAGTCCATCAAATCCGAAGTTTCCTTGGGTTGGCAGGATATTATCGCTGATTCATTCCAGACTTCTCCAAAATAGCCAAACCTATGACTGAGCTACTTAAGAAAGAGGTTAAATTTTGTTGGGACGACAAGTGTGAAGAAGCATTTCACACCTTGAGAAAACTTTTAACAACTGCTCCAGTGCTAGCTCAGCCAGATAGCACCCAGCCTTTCGATGTCTATTGCGATGCTTCTAGAACTGGACTTGGTTGCGTTCTTATGCAAAACAACCGGGTCATTGCTTATGCATCCCGAGCACTCCGAAATCATGAGCAAAACTATCCAACCCATGATCTTGAATTGGCAGTGGTTATTCACGCTCTCAAGATCTGGAGACATCATCTTATGGGCGCCAAGTGTAATATTTACACTGACCATAAGAACCTCAAATATATCTTTACTCAAGCTGACCTTAATATGAGGCAAAGGTGTTGGTTAGAACTGATCAAAGACTACGATCTTGAGGTACATTACCATCCTGGTAAGGCCAATGTGGTTGCGGATGCACTTAGCCGCAAGGCACATTGTCCTTGCCTATCCATAGAAATCTCCAGTAAAACTCTCTACCATCAGATGAAGAAACTCAATCTGGAGATCATTCATCAAGGTAGTCTGAATTTATTGTCTATTAAGTCTACCCTTCAAGATAGAATCATCATGTCAAAATTACATGATGAAGGTATCAAAATTATCAAATTGAAACTATCTCAGGGAGAAGCCAAGTATAGATGCTTCCACACTGATCATCAAGGAGTTCTATGGTTCAACAATCATATTGTTGTACCTAAAGATCATCAACTTCGTAAACAAATCCTTGATGAAGCACATTTATCCAAGTTTTCTATTCATCCTGGTAGTACCAAAATGTATCAAGATCTTCGACAAAATTTTTGGTGGACCAGAATGAAAAGAGAAATTGCTAAATATGTATCTGAGTGTGATACGTGCTAGAGAGTCAAAGCCAGTCATCTAAGAGCATCTGGTACACTCCAACCACTACCCATCCCATCGTGGAAGTGGGAAGACATTAGTATTGATTTTATAGTTGGCCTTCCCAACATATCCCAAAAACATGACTCCATATGGGTGATCATTGATAGACTTACCAAAACTGCTCACTTTCTTCCGGTGCATACCACTTATTCTGCCAAAAAGTATGCCAAAGTCTAACTTGATCAAATTGTTCGATTGCATGGTGTCCCAAAAACCATTATCTCTGATCGAGGGGCACAATTTATTGCTCGCTTTTGGGAACAACTACAATATGCTCTTGGAACCAAACTAATTCGAAGCTCTACGTATCATCCTCAGACTGATGGACAAACTGAGCGAGTCAACAAAATTCTTGAAGACATGCTCTGAGTTTGTATTCTTCACTATGGTACAAGCTGGGACAAGTGTCTCGCCTTGGCCGAGTTTTCTTACAACAATAGCTATCAGTCTAGTCTTCAAATGGCTCCCTTTGAAGCATTATACGGTCGAAGATGTCGAACTCCTTTGAGTTGGTCTGAGACCGGCGAACGCAAAATCTTTGGACCAGACCTAGTTGTTGAAACTGAAGATAAGGTCAAGGTTATTCAAGCCAACCTCAAAGCAGCCCAGTCTAGACAAAAGAGTTATGCAGATCAAAGAAGAAAACCTTTGCAATTCCAAGTAGGGGATTTTGTCTATCTCCGAGTATCTCCTACCAAAGGTATTCACCGTTTCGGCATAAAAGGAAAGTTAGCACCTCGATATGTCGGACCATTCGAGATCCTTGAAGTCTGTGGCCCAGTGGCTTACAGAATTCATCTTCCATCTCAGTTGACTGCTATTCATGATGTCTTCCATATCTCTCAACTAAAGAAATGTATCAAAGTACCTACTAAGATCGTTGAAGCATAAGCCGTTGAGATCGAACCAGATCTATCTTACACCGAACAACCTATCCAAATTCTTGATACCAAGGAGAGAGTCACCAGAAGAAAGAAGATTAAAATGTATAAGATCTTATGGGATCATCACACCGAAGAAGAAGCAACTTGGGAAACGGAATCCTATCTTCAACGAAATTTCCCAACCTTCCTTCAAGCCAACTACCAAATCTAATTGTCCAATTTCATTTTGTTCCGGAATCTTAGGATGAGATTCTTTTTAGGGGGGAAGGCTGTGACATTCAGGTATTTAGAATTATAAACCCTAGATTTTAGTGTAAAGTGTGTATGTTTGATCTTGTGTATGTGTGTTCAAATTTAAGTGCAAAGGGAAAAAGGGTATTTATGTAATTTTGAAAAAATGTGGGCCCTCTAGTGTTAATTGGGTAAGAATGGGAGGTAGAATCAAAACCTAGGAAGAATGTGACACTAGGTGTCAAATTTATATCACCATAGGAAAGAAAGTGCAATAGATATGTTAAATTCTAGGAAATTTGAGTCTTTATGTGGAAATAAGGACCTAGATGTGATTAATGCAAAAGTATGGGTCCTTTTATGCAAAATTATTGAAGTATAAAAGTAACTTCTAAAGTTTACTTAGGGTCAAAATGTAAGAATGCAAGTCATCATGACATTGCACGAAAACTTGCAATTGTGTCCAAAACTACATGAAATCTACCTCAGTAAGGACAAAATCTATTCAAATACCACTTTTGTTCAAAATTTAAAATGTAAAGCTGTATACTTTGTGTGGCAGAACCGTCTGAATTATTCCGGCTCAAGTGCGCTAGTCATCGCTGTTTAGCCGATACTAACTTAACGCACTTCAAACAGAACAATCCATTGGTCTGTCAGGTCTCCGCCCGATACAACCACGGTTCAGCAGGATCGAAGCAGGCTTACCTCGCACGATGGCGAGTTTACAATCACAGTACAGCTCACCGACTTTTAATTTACAGATATGTAGATATTATTACAAACCTTGTTCAAAACTTAAAGTAATGCTTATACAACCAGTGTTTAAAACGACAGGCTAAACAGCTTGTCCAGGTTCACAGCGGAAGTAAACATATAAACACGTGACTACACACGTCACGAAGGTTAACACCATGCTCAGCCCGAAGCCTGGTATCATTCCGGAGGGTCACTGCCAGCCGGGGATGGATCCCACTCCACGGACCAGCCATATGGAACAGGAGTTGGCCAGGCGAGACTATCCGTAGGGTTCTCGAAGGTCATTCCTGAAAAGTTTATTTGCAAGACTGAGTATACTAATACTCAGCAAGGCTTATCCGATATTGGGTATACTTTAGCCCGTAACTAGACTCGTGAAGGCAATGTAAAGGTTCTAGGTTTCATTTCAGCTAAAAAGCAACAAAGAGTATGATCTATTTTCAAATTTTAGCTTTCATATTCTAGTTGATTATCCATTCTAGGTTAGCACCTACACTAAGCAAGCAAGGTAAAGTTTATCATTCATCAAGATTGTTCCATCATTAGTTATCTTTTTTTACTCTATGTGGTAGAAGGAATAAGCAGTCTCAATTTCCGCGAGAGACGGACGATTCTGAACCGAATTCAACCTTGCAAGGTACCTAACACACACGCTTGGAACACCCAAAGATCGTTCCGAAGCAACCGTTTCCCTCATATTCCGGGTTATGGATTAGGGCCACCACAAGCGACTGCAGGACCGTACGCACACCAATTGTGCAGGACATACGTCTGTAGCGCGACTACATGATTGTACTCCTATCTGCTATGCAGAACGCACTCCCACACGTCGGTGCGTGTGTACAACAAAAACCAAAATAATCGAGTGGTGGAGACATGTCCATTTGCCGGGCCATTCAGGTACTTTCAAACGCTTAGCCACCACTACACACACTGCAACCTTATCAACTTTTAACAAAACAGACAGAGTAAACCTTCAGGTCATGATACAGCACATGACCCTGTCCATTATCCTTATAGTGATTGCAAAATAGTAAATATGCAATTCCTATATCGCGCGAGTGACAGGACATCACTCGACTTTTACCAGCCCTAATGAGCAGAGCGTCTACGCGATAAGGACTCGGGTACAATACATTGGATTCCTATGATTTTATGCAACTAGGGTTTCATTTCAACTCCTAGACGTAATGCAAGATGTATAATATAATAATGAAATTGTATAAATTGAAATACTGGAATATGCACCGGGGCTTGCCTTCTTGAGTGGGGGTGGAGGCAGGGATGTCAGAGACTTCTGAACTTTGGTTCGGGGCTTCAGTTAGTTCCTCGGTGACGTTTATTGGGTCTTCAGAAAACCCCTGGTCTTGTCCCAAGACCAACTCGTAGTCTCCGTCGTCGAGCGTTGTTGATTCTACATGATATGCAACAATTTATTTGAGATGGTATTTGAGTCAAATATTTTTATTTAACGATAAAGTTGCAATCCAATAATTAACACACATGAACTCATGAAACAAGGGGGTTTAGTCTTGAGTTATCATTCACATTTAAGTCATGATTATTGTATTGAATTTATGGAAAACAGGAACTAGAACATTTGAATTTTGAATTCAAATTTCAAGTTTAAATTCAAAATGAAGGTAAATAGAATTATAAAGTCTTAGAAATTTAATTATAGACTAATTATTAACATATTAGATTATGACAAAAAGATCTAACTAATTAAGCCTAAAGAACATGCTTAGTTAATTTCAAATCATTTCAAATTTGAATTACCCAAATTCAAAAGAAGTTAAACTATAAAATAGTGCTAGGTTTGAAACTTTAACACAAGTTCACACATGACCTATAAAAGTTACATACCAAAAATCATAAGAAACAAAGCTAATATGTAGAAGTTATGTACAAAATACCTTTTAACCTTAAATTTAAAATAGATTCAAAAATATTAGTTTTAAACTAAACTTCATTAATAAAAGTGGTAGGGTTTGAAATCTAGTTTCCAACAAAATTAGTTTTTCAATTTTTGGATTTTTCTACATTTTTCTATGAATTTTGCAAGACAGCAACATCAATCACATGAAATAACAAAACACATAGGAGGGTCCTCAGTATTTTGCGTTTGGGTCCCTGGAACACTAAAAACTCTTGCACTTATGCCCCTGCCATGTCTCGACAGCGGCTGGCTGTTCGGCCCCGGCGCATTCTCGCCGGCGGCGAGGTCGCCGGCGGGGAGGGGCCGGCTTGGCACGAGCTACGGGACCCAGGGAACAGTTTGGGAGGGGAGGTGCACGATGGGCGATGGTGGATCACGACCGGCGACGAGGAGGTGCGGCGGCCGTTGCGGTGCATCGCCGTTCCCGGCGAAGGGCCGGCGAACATGGGGATCTAAAGCGCGCACGAGCACCAGGAGGAGTTGGGGATGCGATTCCCGTACTTGGATTGGCTGAGGAAGTGGCGGAGGGATGCTGTCCACGGTGAGGTGGTGTTCGGGCGGCTCCGGCAAGACGCGGCTCGGGGTGGGCGCAATTCCGGTGAAGGAGGGCCGGGGGTTGGACCGGATCAGGTCGGGGAGCTAGTGGAGGAGGTGGGGAAGCAGTAGGTCGAGGGGATTTGGACGGGGTGGAGGGATCACGGCAAATTCCGGCGAGAAAAGTGCAGCGGCGGCTCGGTGTTGGTGGTCGCGGGGAAGAAGAAAGGGGGAACAGCAGAAAGGAGGAGCTCGGTTCGGCTTTATAGGGACGCAAGACTCGGTGGGAGTGAAGGGAAGGGGGAGTAGTCACGCGGCCAGGCACAGATCAGCGGGCGGTGCCAGCGTGCTCGACGGGGTGGCGTGGCAGCCGCTCGGGATCGTCTGCTCGACGTGGAACGGCGAGGGGAGGATAGCGGAGGCGGCGCGGCGGTGGGAGTAGTGGTGGGGCGACGCGTGGAAGGGCAGCGCAGAGCTGCAGGGCGGTGCACCTGGCCGGGCAGGGGCGGCGGCATGCAGCAGAGGAGAAGCAGAGGAGATCGGGACTGGGGAAGATGAAGGGGACCCAGTTGTAAAATGCAGAAAGTTCAGGGACCTCACTGTAATACACATATAACTTTCAAACCAGAGCTCAAATGTAGATGGGCCCAAAAGCAAAAGTGCAGGATTTTTCAAGATCTACAACTTTGCTTTAGGGTTCATCTACAGAAGAGCAACAGTTTCGAAATTAATATGAAACTTAGCAAAGTTTTCAAACTTTATGTAAATCCTATAGATAAAACTACACTACACATATATCCAAAGGGTAGTTTCACTTACTTTTGCGATTTAAACACAACTTTTGGACTTTTGCAAAGTAACCCTCATACATTTGAATTCTACCCTCCATATTCACCCATTTAGCACAAAAGGACCTCTATTAAAATATAATTATATAAACAATCACTTTTCCTTAACATTAAAATTTTTAAACACACTTTTGCCACATTTTGTACATAATAACACACTAAAATCTAGGGTGTGACCATGCTATTTACCTGAGTGTCACAGCCTTCCCCCCTAAAAGAATCTCTTCCCGAGATTCCGGAACAGAAGAATTTGGATGATCAATTTTGGAGGTTGGCTTGGAAGAAGTTTGGGAAATTATGCTGAAGATAAGATTCGGTGTTGGCTTCTGATGGTTTCTTCTTCTGTGTGATGGTTCCACTGAATCTTGTATATTCTGATGGTTTCTCTTCTAGTGTTCCTTTCTTTGGTGTCTACCACTCTGATCGGATGTTCTGTATAGGTTAGATTGGCTTCAATTTCTATAGTTTGAGGATCGATGATTTCGGTAGGAATCTTGACACACTTCCTAAGTTGAGAAACACGGAAGATGTTGTGGATGGTCGCTAATTGAGATGGAAGTTGAAGACGGTAAGCTACGGGTCCACAAATCTCAAGGATTTCAAAAGGTCCGATGTATCGAGGAGCAAGTTTTCCTTTTACGCCGAACCTTTGAATACCTCGAGTAGGAGATACTCGAAGATATACGAAGTCTCCAATTCGAAACTGTAAGGGTCTTCTTCGTATATCTGCGTAGCTTTTCTGTAAGGGTCTGCTTTCAAATTCGTCTGTATAATCTTCACCTTTTCTTCTGCTTCAGTGACAAGGTCGGGTCCAAAGATTTTACGTTCGCCGGTTTGGGACCAACTTAAAGGAGTTCGGCATCAGTGACCGTACAATGCTTCGAATGGGGCCATTTTGAGACTAGTCTGATAACTGTTGTTGTATGAAAACTCTGCTAACGTCAGACATTTGTCCCAGTTCTTGTCATATTGAAGGACGCAGGCTCTAAGCATATCTTCCAAAATTTGATTTACCCTTTCGGTCTGTCCATCTGTTTGAGGATGATACGCAGAGCTTCGAATTAACTTTGTTCCAAGAGCATGTTGAAGTTGCTCCCAGAACTGAGCAATAAACTGTGCTCCACGGTCAGAAATGATCGTCTTAGGTACTCCATGAAGACAAACAATTTGATCCATATAGATCTCAGCATACTTCTTGGTATTATACGTAGTGTGCACGGGAAGGAAATGCGCAGTCTTGGTTAATCGATCAACAATTACCCAAATGGAATCATGCCTCAGAGAAGTATTGGGCAAACCAACAATAAAGTCCATACTGATATCCTCCCACTTCCAAGAGGGAATAGGTAGAGGTTGAAGAATACCAGCAGTTTTCAGATGACTGGCTTTGATTCTTTGGCAGATATCACATTCTGAGACATACTTGGCAATTTCTCATTTCATACGAGTCCACCAAAAGTTTTGTTTCAGATCCTGGTACATCTTCGTACTGCCAGGGTGCATAGAAAATTTGGATAGGTGGGCTTCGTCCAATATCTGTTTACGGAGCTTATGGTCCTTAGGTACAACAATACGTTTGTTGAACCATAACACTCCTTCTAGATCCATTTGGAAGCATTTATACTTCCCTTCTCCTTGTGCTATTTTCTGCTTAATAATTTTGACTCCTTTATTGCGCTGTTGAGCCAGGACAATGCTATCCCTAAGCGTGGCTTCAACTGAGAGATGGTTCAAGTCACCTTGGGGAATGATTTCTAGATTAAGCTTTCTCATTTCCCAGCAAAGAGTCTCATTGAAAGCTTCAACAGATAAGCAAGAACAATGTGCCTTGCGACTGAGTGCATCCGCAACGACATTGGCCTTGCCTGGATGATAGTGTACTTCTAAGTCATAATCTTTGATAAGTTCTAGCCAGCATCTTTGCCTCATATTCAGGTCTGCCTACGTAAAGATGTACTTGAGGATTTTGTGATCCGTATAAATATGACATTTTGTACCCACTAGATGATGTCTCCAGATTTGTAGGGCATGAATAACAGCTGCGAGTTCGAGATCATGGGTAGGATAGTTCTGTTCATGAACCCTGAGTGCTCGTGATGCATATGCAATTACTCGGTTGTCCTGCATAAGTACACAACCAATTCCGGTTCCTGATGCATCACAATAGATGTCAAAGGGTTTTGACACATCTGGTTGAGCCAAGACTGGAGCAGTAGTAAGATGATCTCTGAGGATGTGGAATGCATCATCGCATTTTTGATCCCAAGAGAATTTAACACCTTTCTTTAGTAGTTCGGTCATAGGTTTGGCTATTCTGGAGAAATCAGGAATGAAGCGGCGATAATAGCCAGCTAGACCAAGAAAGCTACGGATCTGATGGACTGTTGCGGGAGGTTTCCAATCCATCACTTCTTGTACTTTGCTGGGGTCAACGGATATACCGTCACCAGAAATGGTATGACCCAGAAATTTGAACCAAAACTCGCACTTGGAGAATTTGGTGTACAGGTGGTGGTATCTTAATCATTGAAGGATACATGAAGATGTTTGGCATGATCTACTGGATTTCTAGAATAGATCAAGATGTCATCAATAAAGACCACAACAAATTTGTCGAGTTCTTGCATGAAAATGGAATTCATGAGATACATGAAATAGGCGGGAGCATTGGTAAGACCAAACGACATGACCAGATACTCATATAGACCATATCGAGTGGAGAAAGCTGTTTTTGGAATGTCACTTGGCCGGATCTTAATTTGATGAAAGCCGGAACGAAGATCTATCTTAGAGAATACCTTAGCTCCGGCTAGCTGATCGAAGAGAATATCAATGCGGGGTAGGGGATACTTATTTTTGATAGTTACTGCATTGAGAGGACGGTAGTCAACACATAGCCTTAAGCTATTGTCTTTCTTTTTCACAAACAAGGCTGGACAACCCCATGGTGATGCACTTGGACGAATAAAACCCTTGTCAAGTAGGTCTTGGAGTTGGATTTTCAACTCGGCCAACTCATTAGGAGGCATATGGTAAGATCTCTTAGAAATAGGGGCTGTGCCAGGTTGGAGTTCTATGATAAACTCAATATCTCTATTTGGGGGCATTCCAGGCAAATCATCTGGAAAGACATCTGGATATTCACAAATAATAGGAATATCCTTTAACTTAATCCCAGATGCAGCATAGGTGCAAGAGTTGAACTACTTTGGTTGTGGAAGATAGAGAATGGTAGGCTCATGTTCAAGTGAATCTATCTCCACAGCTCGAAAAGAGATATTTAAAGACACATGGTGCTGGGTCATCCAATTCATTCCTAAAAGAACATCCATTCCTTCTAGGTCTAGTAATAGTAAATCTGTCCTCATCAGATTTTTACCCATTTGAATTGGCACGCTTCTACAAACTTGGTTTGAGGAGATTTTACCACCAGGAGTTGTTATGACATATACCCCACTAACAGGATAAAGATCCAAGCCTATTTTAGTTCCAAACTTTGCACTGACAAAGCTATGGGTGGCACCAGTATCAAAAAGAACAATAACGGGGTGATGGTTGATAGAAAATGTACCCGTTAATATTGGTGCCCCTTCGGGGAGTTCGGAGAGTGTGGTGAGGTTTACCCTTCCTTGGCGGACCTGGACCACTTGCCTCTTGTTCTTGCCCTTGCTAGTTGGACTGGATGTTTGCCCTTGGAAAGATTTCCTAGGCTAAGGGCAATCCTTGATGAAATGAGATGGGCTTCCGCAGTTGAAACAATGGTAATTGCTGTTTCCTTGATTGACTGGCGGGAAGCTCGGTCGCGGGCCTTGTTGTTGTTGCTGCTGAAATTGTGGTGTTGGTGGTCGGTTGAATCATGCCTGTTGGGGTGGTCTAGCTACCCATCTGCCAGGCAAATTACCTCGAGGCGGGGCTCGAGGGGCATTGCTCGGGACCAACCGATACCTTGACGGTTGCGTAGTTGCAGGCCCTGTAGGTGCCTTCCGTTTCTTTTCGGCTCTGTGGGCTGAGATACAATCTTCTTGAGTAATGGCCATGTTGACCAATTCATTAAAATTATCGGCCCTTACCAAATTCAGTCGTTCTTTAAGTTTGGTATTCAGGCCTCGGCGAAAACGATCTCTTTTACGAGCATCACTGTCCGCATGGTATCCCGCATACTGGCACAAGTAGTTGAATACTTGTGCATATTGCATGACGGTGCGGGTTCCTTGAGTCAGGTTTAGAAATCCACTGAGCTTACGCTCAATGAGTCCCTCGGGTATATGGTGCGCTCGGAAGGCAGTCCGGAACTCATCCCAGGTGACAACATGATCGGCAGGCTACATGGTGTAAAAATGATCCCACCATAGGCGAGCTGTGCCACGGAGTTGCTGGGCTGCAAAAAGCGCCTTGTTTTCATCTGAACATGGAGCAGATAATAAGGCGAACTTGGACTCGATGGTAAGGAGCCAAGCATCAGCGTCCAGAGGCTCGTCTGCCTTATGGAATAATGGAGGTTGGGTACTGAGGAAGTCTTGGTAACTGGCCGATAGAGGTTCATCTCGGCCTCGGGGTTGCTGATGGAAGTGGCCCATCTGAGCCTGTACAAGTTGGTTGAGGAGTTCCATTTGTCGGGCCATAACTTCGGCCAGATTGGGAGGTGGTGGTGGCGGTTGCTGAGAACTACTGGCCTGATCTGCCCGGAATCCTTCCGGGGTTCCGCGAGTAGCTCCAACCATCTGAAACAAAGGAGATATCCATTATCAACCATATCCTTACTCCAATTTCAGATGATATACAATTATCAAACAAAAATGCAATTCATATGCTCCATTCAATCAACTCATTTCAGATACTAAGATATTGAGCAAGGTAATAGAACACAAGATTTAGGTTACTACTTAAACACTGGTAACCCTTACATCTTACATCAGCGCACTTTAACCACTACAAGCCATTGCCTAAGTACACATGCCACATATAACACAACAAGTGGCTCTTGATCTAAATATACTACGCACTACCTATGTCACATCTTTCTACACTATCTATAACTAGATTGTCACCCACTCAACCAAAACTAAAAGTCATCAAAGTTGCCCACTGATGACTGACTGCCAGAAGAAGAATGATGGGGATTGATAACAGGATCTCCGTGCTCAGAATCGATCTCGGAGACTCCTTCAATTTCTTCAGGATCTTCTTCTTCTTCAGGAGCTGGTACAGCAGGAGGTACTGGCTGCTGTTGGAGTTCATTGATATGGGCGTGGGCATCATCAACCTCCAAGATGAGGTCATGGATCTGCTCTTGGAGGAACTCAATGATCGTGTTGCATTGGGTGATTATCGCATCACTCTCATTTATCTGGTCCTCCCGATGATGAATAGTCTCATTTCGAGCAGCAATGATCCCATCTTTCTCGGTCACCAAGGCTCGAAGTTGGTCAACTTGGGTGGTTTGTCTATCAGCCTCTCTATAGTAACTTTGCGCAGTATTGATCAACTGACCCATCTCGCGACGCAGTAGCAGTTGATAATGATGCTGCACACCCATAAACTGCATAGTACCCCGAAGTGCTTCCTCCGTGGAACCTTCTAACCTGTGACCTTCGGGGACTACTCTGAGATCCCACTCTGGATCCTTGGGATCAGTGGTAGAAAATATACCGATCGGCTGTCCTGCAGCTTCTGTTGGATGCTGCTTACAGAAAAGATAAATGGCCTCCAGTGCTGCTCCTTCAAGGGTGTCGACTATTCGATAGCCCATCACATCAACTTCAATAGGCTGCCATTGGGAACGGAAGGGATGCTGGGGAATAGTCATTCTAACTCGACATCGGCGAACACCCTCCTCCTGAGATTCCACTGCATCGTACTGTGGAGGCTCGATATAACTGAGCGAACGTAGTGACTCCCAGAGAAGGTGAGGGAAACCCTCCCAGTGCAAGGCATCATTATGGAAATGCCTGGCCGGATCCCAAAAGATGTTAGGAGGGGCTGCCATCTGCAACAGGAATGCAAATGGTGAGACTTTTTACCTTGCTGAGAAATCACAAGATAAATGGAACGAGATAATCAATTCTGATAACAACAAAGACTGGAAATCAAATAGATGCCTAAGATACTTAAGATACCTAACTTAAAACTACCATGAGAACCCTATCAACCCATTCCAGAGACAAACAACACACCATTCATCCTTAACAGTATTAAACACACATTGCATTCTTTTGTTTGACAACGGATTATGCATGCACGTACTACTCGTCCTCACAACCAAAAACAACGGCCGAATATGTTCGGACTTACGCGGTTAATTTCGGTGGCAAAACACATACGACACTCCCTAATAACTAATCGATTAATCCTACTCATCCTAACCTCTTAATCATGGTTAGTGTACCTGCAAAAGAACACACACACATATATATATATCATGAACCTTTCATGGCAGCACGACATGAAAGCGTCCCCAAACAGTACTGTTCACTATAGAAACAGCACCTGTACAATTACCGCCGTATAGACAACGTTAACATACATTATCGAAACAATGTATTCACGGAGGTACCGCAAAATGCGGGGGTATGAACAGCGATCGCCATACCCTGCGCCGAACCATATACTCCCAATATGATCAACCTAAGTTGATATATTGGCAGCATCTCAAGTAGGCCACTGCTTGAGAAACAGCGTTCGATTCGCATCACCGATAGGAAGGCTAACTCCCTAGTTAGCTGAGGATCCTTACCTTCTTACCTCACGATCGTAGGTGTCGTTACAAAAAGTAAGGTTGAGTTGTACATGAATTTAAATTTTGACAGAAAGTAGTGCTGCAAGTCAGAACTATCTATACATATATACATATTCTGGTAGCCACCTGTAAATTCCCACATACTTCTCTAGGGCTTTGTGTTCTAAACACCAACCTTAACGGATCCAACATACGTTGTAAACTCATTTGTTGGCCAATTTTATCCTGAAAACACTTTGTAAGAGCTATTCCAGATGTAAAAGTAAACCTACAGCTCTGATACCAGCTGTGGCAGAACCGCCTGAATTATTCCGGCTCAAGTGCGCTAGTCATCGCTGTTTAGCCGATACTAACTTAACACACTTCAAACGGAACAATCTATTGGTCTATCGGGTCTCCGCCTGATACAACCACGGTTCCGCAGGATCGAAGCAGGCTTACCGCGCACGATGGCGAGTTTACAATCACAGTACAGCTCACCGACTTTTAATTTACAGATATGTAGATATTATTACAAACCTTGTTCAAAACTTAAAGTAATGCTTATACAACCAGTGTTTAAAATGATAGGCTAAACAGCTTGTCCAGGTTCACAGCGGAAGTAAACACATAAACACGCGACTACACACGTCGCGAAGGTTAACACCATGCTCAGCCCGAAGCCTGGTATCATTCCGGAGGGTCACTGCCAGCCGGGGACGGATCCCACTCCACGGACCAGCCATATGGAACAGGAGTTGGCCAGGCGAGACTATCCGTAGGGTTCTCAAAGGTCATTCCTGAAAAGTTTATTTGCAAGACTGAGTATACTAATACTCAGCAAGGCTTATCCGAGATTAGGTATACTTTAGCCCGTAACTAGACTCATGAAGGCATTGTAAAGGTTCTAGGTTTCATTTCAGCTGAAAAGCAACAAAGAGTATGATCTATTTTCAAATTTTAGCTTTCATATTCTAGTTGATTATCCATTCTAGGTTAGCACCTACACTAAGCAAGCAAGGTAAAGTTTATCATTCATCAAGATTGTTCCATCATTAGTTATCTTTTTTTACTCTATGTGGCAGAAGGAATAAGCAGTCTCAATTTCCGTGAGAGACGGACGATTCTGAACCGAATTCAACCTTGCAAGGTAAACCTAACACACATGCTTGGAACACCCAAAGATCGTTCCGAAGCAACCGTTTCCCTCATATTCCGGGTTATGGATCAGGGCCACCACAAGCGACTGCAGGACTGTACGCACACCAATTGTGCAGGACATACGTCTGTAGCGCGACTACATGATCGTACTCCTATCTGCTATGCAGAACGCACTCCCACATGTCGGTGCGTGTGTACAACAAAAACCAAAATAATCGAGTGGTGGAGACATATCCATTTGCCGGGCCATTTAGGTATTAGGCTTACCGCTTTACCATATTTCGCGGCATGTGGCTAGTACTTTCAAATGCTTAGCCACCACTACCACACACTGCAACCTTATCAACTTTTCACAAAACAGACAGGGTAAACCTTCAGGTCATGATACAGCACATGACCCTATCCATTATCCTTATAGTGATTACAGAATAGTAAATATGCAATTCCTATATCGCGCGAGTGACAGGACATCACACGACTTTTACCGGCCCTAATGAGCAGAGCGTCTACGCGATAAGGACTCGGGTACAATACATTGGATTCCTATGATTTTATGCAACTAGGGTTTCATTTCAACTCCTAGACGTAATGCAAGATGTATAATATAATAATGAAATTGTAATAAAATGAAATACTGGGTTAGGCACCGGGGCTTGCCTTCTTGAGTGGGGGTGGAGGCAGGGATGTGAGAGACTTCCGAACTTTGGTTCGGGGCTTCAGTTAGTTCCTCGGCGACGTTTATTGGGTCTTCAGAAAACCCCTGGTCTTGTCCCAAGACCAACTCGTTGTCTCCGTCATCGAGCGTTGTTGATTCTACATGATATGCAACAATTTATTTGAGATGGTATTTGAGTCAAATATTTTTATTTCACGATAAAGTTGCAATCCAATAATTAACAAACATGAACTCATGAAACAAGGGGGTTTAGTCTTGAATTATCATTCACATTTAAGTCATGATTATTGTATTGAATTTATGGAAACCAGGAACTAGAACATTTGAATTTTGAATTCAAATTTCAAGTTTAAATTCAAAACGAAGGTAAATAGAATTATAAAGTCTTAAAAATTTAATTATAGACTAATTATTAATACATTAGATTATGACAAAAAGATCTAACTAATTAAGCCTAAAGAACATGCTTAGTTAATTTCAAATCATTTCAAATTTGAATTACCCAAATTCAAAAGAAGTTAAACTATAAAACAGTGCTAGGTTTGAAACTTTAACACAAGTTCACACATGACCTATAAAAGTTACATACCAAAAATCATAAGAAACAAAGCTAATATGTAGAAGTTATGTGCAAAATACCTTTTAACCTTAAATTTAAAATAGATTCAAAAATATTAGTTTTAAACTAAACTTCATTAAGCGACATCAATCACATGAAATAAAAAAACACATGGGGGGGGCGGTCCTTGGTATTTTGCGTTTGGGTCCCTAGAACACTAAAAACTCTTGCACTTATGCCCCTGCCATGTCTCGACAGCGGCCGGCTGTTCGGCCCCGGCGCGTTCTCGCCGCCGGCGAGGTCGCCGGCGGGGTGGGGCTGGCTTGGCACGAGCTACGGAACCCAGGGAACAGTTTGGGAGGGGAGGTGTACAACGGGCGACGGTGGATCACGACCGGCGACGAGGAGGTGCGGCGGCCGTGGCGGCGCATCACCGTTCCCGGCGAAGGGCCGGCGAACATGGGGATCTAAAGCACGCACGAGCACCAGGAGGAGTTGGGGATGCGATTCCCATACTTGGATTGGCTTAGGAAGTGGTGGAGGGATGCTGTCCACGGTGAGGTGGTCTTCGGGCGGCTCCGGCGAGAGGCGGCTCGGGCTGGGCGCAATTCCGGTGAAGGAGGGCCGGGGGTTGGACCGGATCAGGTCGGGGGGCTAGTGGAGGAGGTGGGGAAGCAGTAGGTCGAGGGGATTTGGAGGGGGTGGAGGGATCACGGCGAATTCCGGCGAGAAAAGTGCGGCGGCGGCTCGGTGTTGGTGGTCGCTGGGAGGAAGAAGGGGGGAACAACAGAAAGGAGGAGCTCGGTTCGGCTTTATAGGGACGCAACACTGGGTGGGAGTGAAGGGAAGGGGGAGCAGTCGCGCGGCCAGGCACAGATCGGCGGGCGGCGCCAGCGTGCTCGACAGGGTGGCGTGGCAGCCGCTCGGGATCGTCTGCCCGACGTGGAACGGCGAGGGGAGGACAGCAGAGGTGGCGCGGCGGTGGGAGGAGGGGTGGGGCGACGCGTGGAAGGGCGGCGCACCTGGCCGGGCAGGGGTGGCGGCGTGCAGCAGAGGAGAAGCAGAGGAGATCGGGACTGGGGAAGATGAAGGGGACCCAGTTGTAAAAAGCAGAAAGTTCAGGGACCTCACCATAATACACATATAACTTTCAAACCAGAGCTCAAATGTAGATGGGACCCAAAGCAAAAGTGCAGGATTTTTGAAGATCTACAACTTTGCTTTAGGGTTCATCTGCAGAAGAGCAACAGTTTTGAAATTAATATGAAACTTAGCAAAGTTTTCAAACTTTATGTAAATCCTATAGATAAAACTACACTACACATATATCCAAAGGGTAGTTTCACTTACTTTTGCGATTTAAACACAACTTTTGGACTTTTGCAATGTAACCCTCATACATTTGAATTCTACCCTCCCTATTCACCCATTTAGCACAAAAGGACCTCTGTTAAAATATAATTATATAAACAATCACTTTTCCTTAGCATTAAAATTTTTAAACACACTTTTGCCACATTTTGTACATAATAACACACTAAAAATGTAGGGTGTGACCATGCTATTTACCTGAGTGTCACACTTTGGGTTTTTGAACTTGCACCCTAAAGCAATGTTGTAGGGTTTGAAAAAATCTCCAACTTCTACTTTGGGCATTTCCTCATTAGGGTTTAAGATTAATGGGAAATTTTACTTTACTAAGAGGTCCCTAGATTTTCTGGTTTTGCACATGAGTCCTTCGGACCCCCCCCCTCCTTCTTCTTCCTCTGGCATCCTCTGCTCCCCTGCTCTGCCCCCTCTGCCGCCGGCGTAGTGCGGCTCCTCCGGCCGCCGTTGTGCCACCGCTGCCGCTCCACCTCCTGCTTGGTCGGCCTCCACGCGTCACTCTCCCCCTGTCCCTGTCCTATTTCCCCTCTTGCTGTCCTCTTTTGCACACGCCATGACCACCTGAGCCTCCGCCGGCCGCCACCTCACCACCACCGTGTTCCGCGCGCGTGCCTGCTCTATTTCCCTCCCCCTTCTGCTCAGCAACACCAGCAGCTCATACTTGATCCATTTCCACCTCTTTTCCCCTTGCCGTGTGCACCCCGAGCCCCGATCGCCACCGCCGCCCGCTCCTCCCTTCCGGTGAGGTACTGGCCGCCGTGGACAGCCACCATCGACCACCCATTGCCCCCACCGACCCCCTAGCAAGCTTCCCCAGCCCCTGCTCGTGCTCACCAGCCTTTAAACACCGTCGAATTTCGGCCGGAGCACTACTGCCGACGATCGCTGCTTGCCGCCGCCCCCTGCTAGCCGTGGAGCACCCCTTCCCGACCCTCCTCGACCCCAATCGACCCTACCTCGAGCTTCCCCACACCGCCCTGAAGCTTCCCGACATCTCCCTCGCCGCCCATGACCACCGGAGCGCCGCCCCCACTGTTCACCTTCGCCGCCGGCCGCCTGCTCCTGTCGCGCCGCCGCTACAGGCCGTCCCACCCTAATCCCGAGCGTCTAAAGGTGCGCACTGACGTGGTGATGCTCCCACGCCCCTCCACCCTCGCCACCGGCGATCACCGTCGCCGGATTTGGCCGGTCAAACTCGCGCCCCCTCTCTAACCACGGCCAAGGACCACGGGTTAAAAGATGCAAAAGCCCAGGGGGCTGTCTGTGAAGCCTAAGACTCAGAGGAATAGTGTCATTAAGGACCCCTTTGTTATTTTTTCTGCCAAATTTGAAATTCCATAGCAATTCAAGGAAAAATCATAAAAATACAAACTAAAATTTGTTGGATTCCTTATTCTAGGATCTATAACTTTCCTGACAGGTTGACTTTCAATGTCTAAGTAGTTTTACCCTAATTTAAATGCTGAGTTTAAGTAGTTGTAGACTATGAAAATGCTTAGTAAATAGTAGAAAAATGGTAAAAATGTAAAACCAATTGAGTTAATTTTGCTTTGGCATGTAGTATTTGTGAAAAATAATTAACCTACTGTTTGTATAATATTTTCATAATGTGTGAGTTTAATCTTGGATAATACTTATTTGATATTGTGTATTTAATATCTGCAGCTATAAATACTTAATAATTATGAAAATATTTTGAAGTGTGATTATTGGGTAGTGCAACCTGTTCACAAAAATCCAGAACAAAATCTTGTATACATCTATAACCATAAATAACTTTTAACATATTAGTGCTAATGTCATTTATTCTTGTGGCATAATTTCAACGGAGATAAAATCTTGATAAATTTGCAGTAGCTTAGACATAGTTTAATCTATAATTAATAAAAGTTTCAACCCCAGTGCTATGGTAGTTTATTTTGTAAAAATAAAACATGTTGTCTAGTGTAGCTAATTAGGTTGATTTATACCCGATAAATGACTGACCAGTAGAAGGATAAATGATACGTGTGATGAGTAAACTGTATTTTCATTGGATTGCAATTTTATTGTGAAGTAAAATGGAAGTGTATGCATCTCTTAAACTACATCTTTGCATATCATAGAGACTCAACTACTCTCGCCGACGGAGACTACGAACTGATCCCGGAATCAGAAGTGGAAGTTTCTGAAGACCCCGGGAACGTCGTCGGAAGTCTAACTGAAGCTCTGAACCAAAGTTCGGAAAACTTTAACACTACTGCCCCCAACCCCACTCAAGAAGGCAATCCCCGGACATAACTCACTACTTTATTTGTACTGCAATCTATATTTATTTATACCTATCTATGCATTAAGTTCTTAGGAGTTGAATGGGAAACCCTAGTTGCATTTTCCTAGGAACCAATGTACTAAATACTAGAGCTTGAGTTCGAATAGCTGCTACGCTAATAGAACCAGTAGAAGTCGGGTGATTTCCTATCACTCGTGCGATTTAGGAATTGAAATGTTTACATTCCTGTAATCACTATAAGGAAGACGGATGGGCTTTATGTAAGGTATCATGATAGAGATGATACCCCGTCTGTGTTGATGAATTTGGTTAAGGTCGCAGTGTGTGGTAGCGGTGGTTAAGCGTTTGAAAGTACTAGCCACATGCCGTGAAATATGGTAAGCGGTAAGCCTAGTAACCAATCGGCCCGAGGAGTGGACATACCTCCCACCACTCGTATTTGGTTTTTCCTGTTACTCGCTTCGACGTGTGGAAATACATGTTGCCGGGCAACCAGGAGTACGGTCAAGAAAAACTACCTTGTCGGTGCAAAAGGTGCACTTAGTAAGGTTAGCATACAAGCATTCTTTCCTCAAAACAGCAAGCACATTTGTTATATGATCAACATGTTCTTCAAGAGACTTGCTGTAAATTAAGATATCATCAAAGTAAACAACAACAAATTTGCCGATGAAAGGTCTAAGCACATGATTCATCAAGCGCATAAAGGTACTAGGTGCATTTGTCAATCCGAAAGGCATGACTAACCATTCATACAAGCCAAATTTTGTTTTGAAAGCAGTTTTCCATTCATCTCCCTCTCTCATTCGAATTTGGTGATAACCACTACGCAAATCAATTTTTGTAAAAATAATTGCACCGCTAAGCTCATCAAGCATATCATCAGGTCTAGGTATGGGATGCCTATACCGAATGGTGATGTTGTTAATGGCGCGACAATCTACACACATTCTCCATGAGCCATCTTTCTTAGGAACCAAAAGAACAGGGACTGCACAAGGTGAAAGGCTTTCTCTTACATACCCTTTGTCGATGAGCTCTTGTACTTGTCGCTGAATTTCTTTTGTTTCTTCCGGGTTGGTGCGGTATGGTGCACGATTTGGAAGCGATGCACCTGGAACAAGGTCGATTTGGTGTTCTATTCCTCTCTTTGGGGGCAGTCCCGGTGGCACTTCCTCCGGAAACACATCTTCATACTCCTGCAAAACATCAAAAACAACACTAGGCAAAGTAGAGGGTAAGTCGTTAGTGATAAGAAAATTGTCCTTGCACATGAGTACATAGAACACGGCATTGGGTTCACTCAATTCTTTTAAATCCCCCTTCCTAGCCATCATCACTAAGCCCTGTTTTCCCGTTGTTTTGGAGTTTTGAGGCTGTGGAGGTTTATTTGGCTTTGGACACTCAAGCTCACTTGTTTTGTGTGGATCACTCAAGTGTTTCTCACTCTTTCGCTTCGTTCTTTTGAGATCATCATTCATTATATCCTCCGGAGTCAAAGGAAGCAAAGAGATGCACTCTCCTTTGTATACAAAAATAACCTTGTTGGAACATCCACAAATCTGAGCATCACGGTCATACAACCAAGGTCTTCCCAAAAGCAATTGACATGCTTGCATTAGCACCACATCGCAGTCCACTTGATCATGGTACTTGCCAATAGAGAACTGGACTGTCACCATGTTGCTTACACGCATAGAACCACAATCACTAAGCCATTGCATTTTATATGGTGAAGGATGGCGCCGCTGTTTTAAATTGAGTCTTTCAACCAATTCTTGACTTGCAATATTGTTGCAGCTGCCATTATCAACAATGATTCGACACAACTTGTCTTTGATCATGCCTCGAGTATGAAAAAGATTGTGTCGCTGATTGTTGTCTTCTTTGGCAACACTCACACTAAGCACTCGACGAGAAACAAAGCAATTATTGTCATCAACATCAGCTTGAATCTCATTCTCATCATCACTTAATGTTTCTTCGGGATACTCATCATATTCCGGTTCACTTGATGATTCCCACTCATTATTTTCATTGACAATCATTGTCCTTTGGCTAGGACATTCAGCAGCAATATGTCCACATCCTTGGCACTTGTGGCACTTAATATCTCGACTATGAGCAGTGGATGCAGCTGATGTTGCCCCTGTGTTCTGAGCTGGACGCTTGCTTTCAGTTCGTGGGGCTGGTGAAGCTGAAGATTGTGTTGCCTTCGAAGTAGGATTGGGTAAAGAATTTCTTGATGTTCCACTCTGGAAACGAACTCTGGAAAAAGATGTACCTGGCTGTTGTTGACGCCATGGTACAGCTGAAAATCCTTTACCATTCTTCTCTTGCTGAATTTTTCTTTCGGTACGCATAGCTTGATCAACAAGATCGTGCAAATTGTTGTATGGAAACATTTCAACAAAACCTGAAATTTCAGCATTGAGACCATGCAAAAATCTTGCCATCTTTGATTCAGCATCCTCTCTAATTCCCGAGCAAATTAGAAGCAATTCCATCTCCTTATAATAGTCATCAACGGACTTAGTTCCTTGTTTCAGATTTTGCAATTTATTGCGAAGATCACGCTGATAACTTGAAGGCACAAAACGTCTTCGCATGACTAGCTTCATTTCAGCCCAAGTATCAATGGGAGCACGCCCCAAAACAAGCTGGTTCTCTTGAATTTGATTCCAGCAAGTGAGAGCATAACCTGAAAATTCGACGGAGGCAAGATTGACTCGCTTCCGATCAGAGAGATCATGTACCCTGAAAATTTGATCACATTGTTCTTCCCATTCAAGGTATGCATCAGGGTCTTCACGTCCCGTAAACTTGGGGACACTCAACTTGATTCGAGCAAGGTTATCCGGATTATCCCTATTGCGATGATGATTATGTCTTCCATCATGGGCAGCACCACGATGATGATCATGGTGATGTTCAAACCTTCCATGATCTGCAAAAGGATTTTCATCCTCATCAAATGCAACATCAGAATTACGATGTACCTCATCATCATGTCCAAAGTGTACATGACGACCATGACCACGTCCTCGTCCATGCCGATTGTCACGACCAGCATGCCTACCACCACCACGACCTCCATGACCAGCTCCAAAAAATTCATGAAAATTATTCCCAAAACTTGAATTCTCGTCACCAAATTCTTCATTTTGCTATTGTGGATCTCTTCCACCATTTGGAGGAAGATGTTCATTGAGCATCCTCTCCATGGCTTCCAAAAGTGAGTTTCCAAGTTGGCGTAATTCAGCTCGTGAAACTGGAGGCTCCTCTTCTTCATTGTTACCACCACGAACACTTGAGTTTGAGGCTGCCATGTTAGAGTATTGCAAGAGAAAATTTGAAACTGAAAAATATATATGGAAAATAAAAACCTCACCTCTTACTCACCAAATTCTTACGCGTTCTCAAAGACTATGAGTGTGCTAGTGTGGTAGTAACCCAGCTGTGATTAAGCGATCGAAAGGATTACGAACAAGATGTCCGGTTACCGATTTTGGTGGAGTTATAGGTGGCTGAACAAGGAAGGCTTGTAGCACTGAAAATCAAGCGTCGTTACCCACCTAAAAGTTGTTGTCACAATCTGAAAATTTGCAATAATTGTAGCAACAAGCAACCCGTGTTCTACCTCACTTTTTTTTGTAACTCCTTTTTTCTCAACTCTCCTTTTCTGATCTTTCACTTTTTTTTTAGAACATCAACAAAGGGTGCTAAAAGATATGCAACAAAACATAACGATGATGGTGAATAACAACAAAAAGGCGTAAATAACACAAGATCAGCGGTACTACACAAAGGTTTTGGTTGATTTTTGTGGCTGTTTTAAGTGGACTATGGGTGTGGAACAAAGGACACAATATGGATAACAAAATTTATGATGAACAAAGGATGATATGGGGATAGAACCTACCGTGGCAACCTGAAATCTGATACCAAATGATAGGGACAAACCCGTGGGTGGCCCGATCTTCACGACAGTAGGTACGAACAAAGGATAATTGGAAGAAAATTGCCGGGATAACTAGCTTTATACCTGCCAAGGTTGGATGCGACCAAGCGACGGGGAGAGAGACACCGAAACCGTGACGATCTCGACTCGATCTCCGAACGATCGCAGAACCACAAACCGGGACTAATCCACACAAAAGACCCGAAAGTCTAGAGCACGAATTAGGGGATCTCAGAGAGATCTCTCACAAGCCCAAGAAGAAACTCGCAAGAACAATGGGGAGTAAGTCACTCAGCTCTTGGCTGGAACACCATAGGGTGAATTTCTTAATTCATGATCAAAACCGCTCCTTTTGGCATGGATACAGGGGTTATTTATACTAGGAACATCCCTCCTAGTTGGGTGTGAAAGAGTAACAGTTTTCCACTAAATAAAACTTGAAGAAAGGTGTAAAAATAGTGGCTCCCGAGAGGTTTCGTGGGGCTTCAGTCTCCCTGACCAGTCTCCACTAAAATGGCCATAACTTTTTAATGGGAAGTCCAAATGACAAGCCGTTTTGTTAGAAGTGAAGGTAGACTTCATTAGCTTTCCGTTCATATGCAGCACGCATCATGAAACTTGTCCAGGTGGCGCGTGGGGCTCATGGAAGTTGACTCTGTTTTCAGCTGCTGGGGTTGATGCTTCAACTTCTGTACACTTCATGTTGTTGTTGGTGTATCTTGTAGTCTTTGGTCCAGCAGCTTCTCCCACGTGTGTAAACCTTAATAAGACATATGTGCAACATTTAGGTAGTATAGAATCCTCATTTATATTGTAATCAATTTTAGCAAGGAGAGAATTCACCTCTTGTTGTAGTTTCTTTGCACGACTTCGTGTAATTGGTCCTTGTATTGGTGTAATAGCTGGGAGTCCTCATCATCCTCCCCCCCTTGAAAAGGAGTCGTCCTCGACTCTTCCATCCCATGGTACGGGGAGAGATCAGCAACATTAAAAGTTGTGCTCACACCATACTCGCTTGGAAGATCAATCTTGTATGCATTATCATTGATTCGTTCGAGCACTTTGAAAGGGCCATCGGCTCGTGGCTGTAACTTGGATTTGCGTTGTGCTGGAAAACAATCTTTGCGCAAGTGCACCCAAACCAAGTCTCCTTGTTCAAACACCATCTTCTTACGTCCTTTGTTGGCATGCTTCTCATATGACTTGGTCATCTTTTCAATGTTGGCTCGAGCTTGATCATGTAGTTTCTTGACAAATTCAGCACGCTTGCTTGCATCAAAGTTCACACGCTCCTGCAAAGGCAAAGGCAAGAGATCGATGGGAGCAGTAGGTTTAAAGCCATATACAATCTCAAATGGACAAAATTTTGTGGTGGAGTGTACTGCCCTATTATATGCAAATTCCACATGAGGCAAACTTTCTTCCCAAAGCTTTAAGTTCTTCTTCAAAACAGCCCGCAACATTGTTGATAAGGTGCGGTTCACAACTTCAGTTTGTCCATCAGTTTGTGGATGACATGTTGTGGAGAATAGTAATCTTGTCCCAAGTTTTCCCCACAATGTTTTCCAAAAGTAGCTCAAAAACTTGGCGTCACGATCGGATACAATGGTTCGTGGTACACCATGTAAGCGCACAATTTCCCTGAAAAACAATTCAGCAATATGTGAAGCATCGTCGCTCTTGTGGCAAGGAATAAAGTGAGCCATTTTGCTGAAACGATCCACAACAACGAAAATTGAATCCCTTCCCCTCTTGGTTCGAGGTAACCCAAGAACAAAGTCCATAGAAATGTCTTCCCATGGGACTTTAGGAATAGGTAGAGGAGTGTATAAACCATGAGGGTTTAAGCGGGACTTATCTTTGTGGCAGGTTACGCAGCGCAGTACGTATCTCTCCACATCTCTTCACATCTTTGGCCAAAAGAAGTGGTCAGCCAGCACTTGCTCTGTTTTCTTGGCACCAAAGTGGCCCATCAATCCACCGGCATGAGCTTCCTGCAAAAGCAATAGACGAACAGAGCAATCTGGAATGCAAAGTTTGTTAGCTCGAAACAAAAACCCATCATGCACATGGAATTTTTCCCAACCTTTGCCATCTGCACATTTTAGAAAGGGTTCAGCAAAGTATGAATCAGTAGCATATAATTCTTTGATACTTGCCAATCCAAGAATGTTGGCATCAAGTTGAGATAACAAAACATGACGCCGGGACAAAGCATCAGCCACAACATTATCCTTTCCTTTCTTGTACTTGACAATGTAAGGAAAAGACTCAATGAATTCACTCCATTTAGCATGTCTACGGTTCAGTTTTAGTTGTCCTTTAAGATGTTTCAATGATTCATGATCGGAATGTATCACAAATTCTTTGGGCAAAAGGTAGTGCTGCCAAGTTTCCAAACTCCGCACTAGAGCATAAAGTTCTTTATCATAAATTGAATAATTGAGAGTTGGACCACTTAGCTTTTCACTGAAGTATGAAATGGGTCTACCTTCTTGCATGAGCACGCCTCCAATTCCTACTCCACTAGCATCACATTCAATTTCAAAGGTCTTACCAAAATTTGGAAGTGCAAGGAGTGGGGCTGTTGTCAACTTCATTTTCAGCTCTTCGAAAGCCTTCTCTTGTGCTGCACCCCATTGGAATGGTACTTCCTTCTTTGTCAACTCATTGATTGGGGCAGCAATGGTACTGAAATCTTTCACAAACCGACGGTAGAAGCCGGCAAGTCCAAGGAAGCTTCGCACCTGACTCACATTTTGTGGAGGCAACCATTCTCGTACAGCTTTAATCTTTTCCTCATCCACCTCCACACCTAGAGCTGAAACAACAAAACCAAGAAAAACTACCTTGTCGGTGCAAAAGGTGCACTTAGTAAGGTTAGCATACAAGCATTCTTTCCTCAAAACAGCAAGCACATTTGTTATATGATCAACATGTTCTTCAAGAGACTTGCTGTAAATTAAGATATCATCAAAGTAAACAACAACAAATTTGCCGATGAAAGGTCTAAGCACATGATTCATCAAGCGCATAAAGGTACTAGGTGCATTTGTCAATCCGAAAGGCATGACTAACCATTCATACAAGCCAAATTTTGTTTTGAAAGCAGTTTTCCATTCATCTCCCTCTCTCATTCGAATTTGGTGATAACCACTACGCAAATCAATTTTTGTAAAAATAATTGCACCGCTAAGCTCATCAAGCATATCATCAAGTCTAGGTATGGGATGCCTATACTGAATGGTGATGTTGTTAATGGCGCGACAATCTACACACATTCTCCATGAGCCATCTTTCTTAGGAACCAAAAGAACAGGGACTGCACAAGGTGAAAGGCTTTCTCTTACATACCCTTTGTCGATGAGCTCTTGTACTTGTCGCTGAATTTCTTTTGTTTCTTTCGGGTTGGTGCAGTATGGTGCACGATTTGGAAGCGATGCACCTGGAACAAGGTTGATTTGGTGTTCTATTCCTCTCTTTCGGGGCAGTCCCGGTGGCACTTCCTCCGGAAACACATCTTCATACTCCTGCAAAACATCAAAAACAACACTAGGCAAAGTAGAGGGTAAGTCATTAGTGACAAGAAAATTGTCCTTGCACATGAGTACATAGAAAACGGCATTGGGTTCACTCAATTCTTTTAAATCCCCCTTCCTAGCCATCATCACTTAGCCCTGTTTTCCCGTTGTTTTGGAGTTTTGAGGCTGTGGAGGTTTATTTGGCTTTGGACACTCAAGCTCACTTGTTTTGTGTGGATCACTCAAGTGTTTCTCACTCTTTCGCTTCGTTCTTTTGAGATCATCATTCATTATATCCTCCGGAGTCAAAGGAAGCAAAGAGATGCGCTCTCCTTTGTATACAAAAATAACCTTGTTGGAACGTCCACAAATCTGAGCATCACGGTCATACAACCAAGGTCTTCCCAAAAGCAATTGACATGCTTGCATTGGCACCACATCGCAGTCCACTTGATCATAGTACTAGCCAATAGAGAACTGGACTGTCACCATGTTGCTTACACGCATAGAACCACAATCACTAAGCCATTGCATTTTATATGGTGAAGGATGGCGCCGCTGTTTTAAATTGAGTCTTTCAACCAATTCTTGACTTGCAATATTGTTGCAGCTGCCATTATCAACAATGATTCGACACAACTTGTCTTTGATCATGCCTCGAGTATGAAAAAGATTGTGTCTCTGATTGTTGTCTTCTTTGGCAACACTCACACTAAGCACTCGACGAGAAACAAAGCAATTATTGTCATCAACATCAGCTTGAATCTCATTCTCATCATCACTTAATGTTTCTTCGGGATACTCATCATATTCCGGTTCACTTGATGATTCCCACTCATTATTTTCATTGACAATCATTGTCCTTTGGCTAGGACATTCAGCAGCAATATGTCCACGTCCTTGGCACTTGTGGCACTTAATATCTCGACTATGAGCAGTGGATGCAGCTGATGTTACCCCTGTGTTCTGAGCTGGACGCTTGCTTTCAGTTCGTGGGGCTGGTGAAGCTGAAGATTGTGTTGCCTTCGAAGTAGGATTGGGTAAAGAATTTCTTGATGTTCCACTCTGGAAACGAACTCTGGAAAAAGATGTACCTGGCTGTTGTTGACGCCATGGTACAGCTGAAAATCCTTTACCATTCTTCTCTTGCTGAATTTTTCTTTCCGTACGCATAGCTTGATCAACAAGATCTTGCAAATTGTTGTATGGAAACATTTCAACAAAACCTGAAATTTCAGCATTGAGACCATGCAAAAATCTTGCCATCTTTGATTCAGCATCCTCTCTAATTCCCGAGCGAATTAGAAGCAATTCCATCTCCTTATAATAGTCATCAACGGACTTAGTTCCTTGTTTCAGATTTTGCAATTTATTGTGAAGATCACGCTGATAACTTGAAGGCACAAAACGTCTTCGCATGACTTGCTTCATTTCAGCCCAAGTATCAATGGGAGCACGCCCCAAAACAAGCTGGTTCTCTTGAATTTGATTCCAGCAAGTGAGAGCATAACCTGAAAATTCGACGGAGGCAAGATTGACTCGCTTCCGATCAGAGAGATCATGTACCCTGAAAATTTGATCACATTGTTCTTCCCATTCAAGGTATGCATCAGGGTCTTCACATCCCGTAAACTTGGGGACACTCAACTTGATTCGAGCAAGGTTATCCGGATTATCCCTATTGCGATGATGATGATGTCTTCCATCATGGGCAGCACCACGATGATGATCATGGTGATGTTCAAACCTTCCATGATCTGCAAAAGGATTTTCATCCTCATCAAATGCAACATCAGAATTATGATGTACCTCATCATCATGTCCAAAGTGTACATGACGACCACCACCACGTCCTCGTCCATGCCGATTGTCACGACCAGCATGCCTACCACCACCACGACCTCCATGACCAGCTCCAAAAAATTCATGAAAATTATTCCCAATGTGGCAGAATCAAACTGAATTACACCGGCTCAAGTACGCGAGTCCTCTCTTGAGGGCTACCTCGTGCTTCAAACGGTATAATCCTTTGGCCTGTCGGGTAACGTCCCGATAAACCACCGAACGCAGGATCCAATAAGGTACCTCACACGAAGGTGAGTCCAGAGATATAAATGCCAATACATTTTACACCACAGGCAGATATATTACAAAAATATACAAAGTATCATTAGCTCCCACTGAGGAGAGATTATTACAAAACAGGTTTAAGTTTCAAGTCAAGCAGCGGAGTTTGAAAAGCGTAGACAATGTACACGTCATTATTACAGATATTATGCTAGCCCTGGCATAATATCACTCGGCGGAATCTGTGCTGGCCGGGGACGGATCCCACTCCATGGACCAACCATCAGGCAGAGGGTAGGGCCACGGTGTAATGAATGCTGGTTCATCAGTGGGATTACCTGAGGTAAATCAACCAAAAGCAAGACTGAGTATACTAATACTCAGCAAGGCTTACCCGTCTCATGGTATACTTAGCCATGTATCTAGACTTATGCAGGCTTTTCAGGTTTTGGGTAAAGTTTTCAGCTGAAAAGCAACAAAGAGTAGATCCTTATTTTCAACTTTTAGCTTTCAGATTCTAGTTGATTAACCATTCTAGGTAAGCACCTATAACTACTCAAACATGGTAGAATCTTTAACCAATCATCATCTTTCATAATCACAAAGTTGCTCTTGTTACTCTATGTGGTAAAGGGATCAAGCAGTCTCAACCATCGTGAGAAGCGGACGATTCCTGAATCGAATTCAAACCTTGCAAGGATAAACCTAACACACACGCTTGGAACACCAAAGGGTCGTTCCGAAGCAACCGTTTGCCTTTCATTCCGACTCGTGGATCAGAGCCACCACAAGCGACTGCAGGACCATACGCACTTCCAAAGTGCAGGACGTACGTCTGTAGCGCGACTACAAAACCCGTACTCCTGGTTGCCCAGCAACACGTATTCCTACACGTCAAACAAAGTAACCAAAAGAAGCAAATACATGTGGTGGGGAGTATGTCCACTCCTCGGGCCGATTGGTTACTAGGCTTACCGCTTACCATATTTCACGGTATGTGGCTAGTACTTTCAAATGCTTAACCACCGCTACCACACACTGCGGCCTTATCAGGTTCCACAACACAGATGGGTATCATCTCAACCATGATACCTCATAAAACTCCCGTCCGTCATCCTTATAATGATAACAAGAATGTAAACATTACAATTCCTATATCGCGCGAGTGACAGGAAATCACTCGACTTCTACCGGTCCTATAAGCAGAGCAGCTATTCGGACTCAAATTCTAGTGTTCAGTACATAGGTTCCTGGAATTATGCAACTAAGGTTTCCAAACAACTCCTAAGAACTTAATGCACAAAGATATATATAAATAGTATAGATTGCAGTGTAATAAAGTAGGGGTTATGTCCGGGGCTTGACTTCGCTGGTGGGGCTGGGGTTAGTCAAATTAATATCTTCCGAACCTTGGTTCGGGGCTTCAGAGAATTCCGCGACGAGATTCCCGGGGTCTTCAGAATAACCTTCTTCTGGTTCCGGGATTAGCTGGTAATCTCCGTCAGCGAGAGTGGTCGAGTCTACATGACGTGCAAAGGTATAAATTATGGAATGCATACACTTTTATGTTATTTCACAATAAAGTTGCAATCCAATTAAAAGAATATTATATTTCAACAAACAACCTAACTACCCTGTACTGGGCAGTCATTTATCGAGTACTAACTATCTTACTTAGATACATTAAACAGCAAAGTTAATTATGCTAAGTATCTAACTAGTGGCATGGAACAATAGGTGGTGTGGTCCTTAACAATTATATTAAAAAGCTTCATTCCTTGACTACACTAATTATTTACATGAACTTTATGTTATTATTATATTATGGACTAATTATATTATGTCCAATTTGTTTAACACCTAATCCTTGGTTGAAAATTTAATAACATGTTACACTATTAAAGAACAGTACCCTAAAATATTTTCATGATTTTTGAGCATTTAATATCTATAAAACTTAATTATATAAGATGAACTATACATTATTTCCAATTAAACTTGTACATTAAGAAAATATTACTTAAATATTGGGACAATTATTTTTCTTCAATTCTACATGTTAAAAGAAAATTAACCCAACTGGTTTCACATTTTTATCATTTTTCTAACAATTACTATGCATTTCCTAAGCCTACAAGTAACTAAACTTAATATTTAAATTAGAGTATAAAACATTCAGAAACTGAAGTTTATCCCTTAAGTGAAGTTGTAGATCATTAACTAAGGATTCCAACAAATTTTAGTTTGTGTTTTTTACGAATTTCCCTCGAATAGATATAGCATTTCTAAGTTAGCAGCTTAATTTACACAAGGGGGTCCTTCGGTACTATTCATCTGAGTCTAAGGCTGTGCATATAACCCCCTGGATTTTTTATTCTTCTAACCCGAGGTCCTTGGGCTGTGACCGAAGCAGAGCAAGAAAGGGGCAGTCCTGTTCCGGCGACGGTGGTCACCGGCGACGAGGTCTGAGGGGAGGAAAAGGTGCAGGAGCTCACGAGGGTTCTGTTGCACCTCGTGTCGAGGGCTAGGGTGGCCGGAATGGTAGAGCTCGATGGAAACCCTAGGCGGCGGCGGAAAGGTCACCGTCGACGGCGAGGCTCCGGCGGTGAACATCAGCAAGGGACCTGCGCACGAGAACCAGTAAGTCACGGGGAAGGCGTACGTGCAACCAATTGGAGGAATATGTGCTGGATCAAGGGTGACCGACGGAGACCGAAGCGGCGGCGGCGAGGAAGGAAGCCGGCGAGCGTCCGGGAGGCGCAGTGGTGGACTAGAGAGCTAATAGATGGGTCGAGAAGCTTCACAGGGATGATGTAGTGCTGGCTAGGGTGTTTTGGTGGCGCGGGAAGGCTCGGGGTGAGTTGTCCACGACGAGGCCGAAGGCGGCGACGGCGGCGCTCGTCGGAGGCGAAGTTCCAGTGGAAATTGGGAGACAACAGAGGGTCGTCGAGCACAAGCAAGCAACGGGGAAGCTTGCACAAGGATGGATTGGGGCGGAGGAGGTCTGGTGCTGGCTGTCCACGGGCGTGCCGTGCGTGGCCGGAGCGGAAAAGGACGGCGGCGGAGGAATGTGGCTCGGGCGCTCGGAATCGGGCATTGGTACTGAAGGAATAGAATGTAGGAGTCATGGGAATGCTGTTGCGCGTGAGAGAGAGGAAGTTAAGGCGCGGCGGTGGGCTGTCCACGGCGACAAGGAGGTGGCGGCCGGCGGAGGCTCTGGGTCGTCGTGGCGCGCGCGCGAGGGGCCACCAGGGGAGAGGACTTGGACAGGGAAAGGAAGGAGGCGACGCGTGGAGAAGATCTCAGCAGGAGGTGGCTCTGCGGCGGCAGTGAAGCGGCAGCCAGAGGGGCAGCACTGCCGGCGGCAGGCGAGCAGAGCAGGGACCCACGTGCGCGAGGAGGAAGAAGAGAGGGGAGAGGTCCGGGGGACTGGTTTGTGATTTCCAGAAAATGTAGGGACCTCTCGGTAAACTAAAATTTCCCACTGCTACAAAGGTCAAATGAGAAAATGCTCAACATGAAAGTTGTAGAGTTTTTCAAACTCTACAACATTATTTTAGGGCTTAAGTTCAGAAAATCAAAGTTTTCAACTCTTTAAGTTAAGTTTATGAATAAAGGTGGAATTTAAATTACTTTTGTCTTTATTCAAATAATTTGATCAAACTTTGGGTATGTTTACACATTTTCCTGGAATGTCATGATTACTTGTGTTTTTATACATTAGTCCTTAAGTAAAGATGAATTTGACTTTTATATTCCAATCATTTCATATGTAACCCTTATATTTGTGTTAATTACACATAGATCCTTAGTTTCATACAAAGTCTATTTCTCTTAGGTTTTAACTTAATATTTGTACTTTTCTTCTCTATAGACATTTGATTTTGACATTTAAGAGCATTTTTACACAATTGCACATAGGGACTTATAAAATTCATAATTTACAAATATGCCCCTAGTTCTCTGTACCACTCATATACATCAAAGCAAACATACATAAGATATCCAAACTTAGTATCTAGGTTTCTAACTACCTGGATGTTACAACCTTCCCCCCTAAAAAGAATCTCGTCCCGAGATTCTGAAGCTGAACAGAATCAGATGATTAGATTTGGGGATTGGCTTGAAGGAAGTTCGGAAAATTTCGTTGAAGATAAGATTCTGTCTCCCAAGTTGCTTCTTCCTCAGTATGATGATCCCATAAGATTTTGTACATCTTAACTGCCCTTCTTCTGGTGAATCTTTCCTTGGTATCCAGGATTTGAAGAGGTTGTTCGATGTACGATAGATCGGGTTCAATCTCAATGGCACATGTCTCAACGATTTCCGTGGGTACTTTGACACACTTCTTAAGTTGAGAAACATGGAAGACATCGTGAATAGCAGCCAATTGAGATGGGAGGCGAAGTTTGTAAGCCACTGGGCCACAAGCATTGAGAATTTTGAAGGGTCCGACATATCGAGGTGCTAACTTCCCCTTTATGCTGAAACATTGGACGCCTTTGGTAGGAGATACTCGGAGATAGACAAAATCTCCTATTTGAAATTTCAAAGGTTTTCTCCTTTTATCCGCGTAGCTCTTCTGTCTGGACTGAGCGGTTTTAAGATTAGATTGAATAACCTTAACCTTATCTTCTGCTTCAACGACTAGGTCTGTTCCGAAGATTTTGCATTCACCCATCTCTGACCAACTCAAAGGAGTTCGACATCTGCGACCATATAACGCTTCAAAAGGAGCCATTTGAAGACTAGCTTGATAACTGTTGTTGTAAGCAAATTCAGCCAGAGCAAGACACTTATCCCAACTTGTGCCATAGTGAATGATACAAGCTCGGAGCATGTCTTCAAGGATTTGATTAACTTGCTCAGTCTGCCCATCAGTCTGGGGATGATACGTGGAGCTTCGAATCAATTTGGTTCCTAAAGCTGATTGCAATTGCTCCCAGAATCGTGCAATAAATTGGGGCCCTCGATCAGAGATGATGGTTTTTGGAATCCCATGTAATCGAACGATTTGGTCCAGATAGACTTCGGCATACTTCTTAGCAGAGTAAGTGGTATGCACAGGAAGGAAATGAGCTGTTTTGGTAAGTCTATCAATAATCACCCATATGGAGTCATGCTTTTGAGATGTGTTGGGAAGACCGACAATAAAATCCATGCTAATGTCTTCCCATTTCCATGACGGAATGGGTAATGGCTGAAGTGTACCAGATGCCTTAAGATGACTAGCTTTGACTCTCTGACACATATCGCACTCGGATACATATTTAGCAATTTCTCTTTTCATTCTGGTCCACCAAAAATGTTGCCGTAGATCTTGATACATCTTGGTGCTACCAGGATGAATAGAGAACTTGGATAAATGTGCTTCATCAAGGATTTGCTTACGAAGCTGATGATCTTTAGGCACAACAATTCGATTGTTGAACCATAATGTTCCTTGATGGTCAGTGTGAAAATACTTATATTTGGCTTCTCCCTGAGATAGCTTTGATTTGATAATTTTGATACCCTCATCATGTAGTTGCGACATGATGATTCTATCTCAAAGAGTAGACTCAATGGATAGTAGATTTAGACTACCTTGAGGAATGATCTCTAAATTGAGCTTTCGCATCTGATGGCAAAGAGTGTCACTGAAAGTGGCTACGGATAAACAATGACAGTGTGCTTTGCGGCTAAGTGCATCCGCAACCACATTGTCTTTGCCAGGATGGTAATGTACCTCAAGATCATAGTCTTTGATCAATTCTAACCAATGCCTTTGCCTCATATTTAGATCAGCTTGAGTGAAAATATACTTGAGGCTCTTATGGTCAGTGTAAATGTTACACTTAGCACCCATAAGATGATGTCTCCAGATCTTGAGGGCGTGGATAACTGCTGCCAATTCAAGATCATGTGTGGGATAATTTTGCTCATGAGTCCGAAGTGCTCGGGATGCATAAGCAATAACCCGGTTGTTTTGCATAAGAACACAACCAAGGCCAGTTCCAGAAGCATCACAATAGACATCAAAAGGCTGAGTATTATCTGGCTGAGCTAGTACTGGAGCAGTCGTCAGAAGTTTTCTCAAGGTGTGAAATGCTTCCTCACACCTATCATCCCAGCGGAACTTAACTTCTTTCTTAAGTAGCTCAGTCATTGGTTTGGCTATCTTGGAGAAATCTGGAATGAATCGGCGATAATATCCCGCCAATCCAAGGAAACTTCGTATTTGGTGGACGGAAGTTGGAGGTTTCCAGTCCATAACCTCCTGGACTTTGGTTGAATCAACCGATATGCCTTCACTAGAGATAGTATGTCCCAAAAATTTCACACTATCCAACCAGAATTCGCATTTCGAGAATTTGGCATAAAGGCGATGATCACGTAGTCGTTGAAGAACGACACGTAAATGATTAGCATGGTTTTCTTTAGTTTTGGAGTATATTAAAATGTCATCAATGAAGACCACGACGAATTTGTCGAGTTCCGGCATAAATACTGAATTCATGAGATACATGAAATATGCCGGTGCATTAGTAAGTCCAAACGACATAACTAGATATTCATAAAGTCCATATCTAGTCGAGAAGGCTATTTTTGGAATATCACAAGGCCTAATCTTGATCTGATGATAACCAGAGCATAAATCAATCTTAGAGAAGACCTTAGCTCCGGCTAACTGATCGAACAAAATATCAATATGGGGAAGAGGGTACTTATTTTTGATAGTAACCGCATTGAGTGGACGGTAATCGACACATAGCCTTAGGCTATCGTCTTTCTTCTTGACAAAGAGAGCAGAGCAACCCCAAGGTGAGGCACTTGAACGTATATATCCCTTATCAAGAAGATCTTGGAGCTGGATTTTCAGTTCGGCTAATTCATTTGGAGGCATGCGATACGGCCTCTTTGAAATAGGAGCGGTGCCCGGTTGCAGTTCAATGATAAACTCGATGTTTCTATCTGGTGGCATCCTAGGCAAGTCGTCTGGAAAGACATCGGGGTATTCACATACTATAGAAATGTCCTTGACTTTGATATCTGTGATAGCATAAGTGCAAGGGTGTAGACAGTCTGGTTGAGGCAAATAAAGGGTGGTAATCCCATAGTATGGTGAATCAATTTCAACAACTCGGGAAGAAATATCTAGCCGTACTTGATGTTTAGTCATCCAGTCTGTCCCAAGTATAATATCAATACCCTCCAAACTTAGTAAAACCAAATTAGTTTTAATTTCCTTACTACCTAACTGGATTGGCACACCTCTAATCATTTGGTTGGAAGTAATATTTCCTCCAGGGTAGAGATCATATATGATCCTTGAGTAAAACAAGGATCAAGTCCTATCCGTTTACCACAGTTGTTACCAATGAAACTATGTGTTGCTCCTGAATCAAATAATGTAACAATTGGTTGATGATAAATAGAAAATGTACCCGACATGACGGAAGCTCCCTCCGGAAGCTCTGCCAGAGCAGTGAAATTAATCCGTCCTTGCCGGACTTGCATCACTGGTTTCTTGCCCTTGTTTTGGTTACCTTGAGTAGAACTCTGCCCAGGATTAGGTTTCTTGGGCCGCGGACAATCTCGAATAAAATGATCCGCACTTCCGCAATTGAAACAGCGATAGTTACTGTTTCTCTGTTGCACTTGTTGAACATTTGGCCGCGGGCCAAATGGTTGTGATTGTTGCGGAGGAACAGGAGGTCTATACCTTCCCTGCTGTTGAGGCGGCCTGAAAACCAATCTACCAGTTGGGGCATTCTGCTGCGGTGCTCTGTACAGTGTATTGGGAACAACCCGATACCTCGGTGGTTGAGCACTCGAGGGTCCAGTAGGAGTCTTCCTCTTTTTCTCAGCATGATGTGCTATGATGCAATCTTCTTGAGTTAAGGCCATATTAACTAGCTCGCTGAAAGTATTTGCCCTCACAAGATTCAGGCGTTCCTTGAGCTTGGTATTAAGGCCTCGACGGAAATGATCTTGTTTCTTGGCATCATTATCTGCATGATATCCTGCATATTGACACAAATGATTAAAATTTTGTGCGTACTGCAGGACTGTACTGGTGCCTTGAGTAAGTGCCAAGAACTCATTCAACTTTCGCTCCAGCAATCCTTCAGGAATATAATGTGCTCTAAAGGCTGCCCGAAACTCATCCCAGGTGATAACGTGCCCTGCAGGTTGCATGGCGTAGAAATTATCCCACCAGATCCGAGTAGCACCACGGAGTTGCTGGGCGGCAAAGGAAGCTTTGCTTGAGTCCGCACAAGGTATGGTCAAGAGAGCGAACTTCGATTCAATAATATGGAGCCAAGCATCAGCATCCAAGGGTTCTTCAGCTTTACTGAAGAATGGAGGTTGGGTACTGATGAAATCCTAATAACTGGCCACGGGAGGATTGTGGTCATCACGACCTCCTCGGAACTGCTGACGTTGCTGGTTTTGTTGTGCTTGTACCAGCAAGTTGAGCAGCTCAGTTTGCCGAGCCATAACTTCGGCAAGGTTAGGAGGTGGTGGTGGCGGTTGTTGAGAACCGCTAGCCTGATCTGCCCGGAAACCTTCCGGGGTTCTGCGCGTGGCTCCAACCATCTGAAACAAAGGAGATGTCCATCATTAACCATATAGCCTTACTCCCAATTTCAGAAGATATATGACTTAGATAAACAATGCACATACTCCATTCAATCATCTCATTTCAGAATCATAAGGATAATGATCAGGATGATAAAATAGGAAACTTATATTACAACACTGGTTCTGATTGTTCTCCGCATCACACATCCGAAAGATCCCTACGCAGGCCATCTATGTTACAACAAATGGCATGAGATCTAGCTAAGTTACACACTACCTAAGTTATTACACTCCCCACAAGTTACATCTAACCTGTCGACGATTTACGAAACTAGAAATCGTCAAAGTTGCCTATAGACGATTGACTGCCAGAGGGAGAGTGATAGGGACTAAGAATAGGATCCCCATGCTCAGAGTCAATCTCTGAAACACCCTCAATCTCTTTTGGATCTTCTTCTTCTGCTTCAGGCATTATGGGTACAGCGGGAAGTATCGGTTGCTGCTGCAGTTCCTCAAGGTGAGCCTGAGCATCGTCAGCCTCAAGTATCAGATCATGGATCTGTGCTTGTAGGAACTCAATAACAGTGTCGCGCTGAGAGATTATATGGTCACTCTCGTTGATCTGATCTTCGCGATGAAGGATTATCTCATCCCTTGCTGCAATAATTTCATCCTTCTGAGTCACCAAAGCTTGTAATTCTACTATTTGGGTCACTTGACGGTCAGCATTCCGATAGTGGCTTTGAGCCACACCAGTTAACTGACTCATACCGTGACGCAGTAGAATCTGGTAATGATGTTGCACATCCATGAACCTAGTAATGATACAGACGGTTTCTTCAGCCAGATCTCCTAGCAGATGACCAAAATGTTCTGTCCGAAAATTCCATTCCGAATTATCAGGGTCAATGGTAGGAAATAAACCAATAGGATATGCGGCAACTTCCGTCGGATGCTGATTGCAGAAAAGTTTGATAGCCTCCAAGGCAGCAGTTTCAAGGGTATCAACCAGACGATATCCAACCACTTCCACTTCTATAGGATGCCATGAGGAGCGGAAAGGGTGTTGAGGAATTATCATCTTAACTCGACATCGAGGAATTCCCTCTTCGCGATATTCCACCCCATCATATATAGGAGGTTCTGTATAGTGGAACAGACTTAAGGATTCCCATAAGAGACGAGGAAACCCTTCCCAATGTAAAGCATTGGTGTGGAAGTGCCCCTCCTGATCCCAAAAGGCATTGGAAGGAGCAGCCATCTGCGACAACAACGCAAATGGTAAGATATATTTACCCTGCGGAAAGCACACAAGGTAAATGGATTAAGATAGATGATTCTGATAACAGCAAAGGCTGAAAATCAGATGGATACTTAAGGGACTCAGCTAAAGATTGCTATTCACCCAAACTAAGAAATACCAACAGGTTACCTATTTCTTAAAGCAACAAAATTAAAGATCCCTTTTGTTGATTAATGTATTATGCATGCACGCACTATGCGATCTCACAAACAAAAATAACTGCCAAGTAATCTTGGTCTTACGTGGTTAGTTACGGTGGCACAATATAAATACGTCTCTCTCTATTAACTAGTCGATAAGTTCTATCTGTCCTAGTTTCGTAATCGTGGTTAGTGTACCTGCAGAAAACCACAATACATATATATATGTCCAATGAACCTTTCATGCCAGCGTGTCATGAAAGCGTCCCATTCATTACTGCTCACTATAGAAACAGCATCTGTACTATTACCGCCGTACAGACAACGTTAACATACGTTGTCGAAACAACGTATTCACGGGGGGTACCACAAAATGCGGGGGTATGAACAGCGATCGCCATACCCTGCGCCGAACCATCTACTCCCAATGTAGTCAACCAAAGTTGGTACATTGGCAGCATCTCAAGTAAGCCACTGCTTGAGAAACAGCGTTCGGTTCGCATCACCGACAGGAAGACCAAGCTCCCTCAGTTGGCTGAGGATCCTTACCTTCTTACCTCACGATCGAAGATGTCGTTACAGAAAGTAAGGTTGGATTGTGCATAAATTTAAGTTTTGGCATGAAAGTAATGCTGGGAGTTAGAGTTATATATATATATTACAGCCACCTCTAATTCCCTTAATAACATTACCCTAGGGCTTTACGTACTATACATAAGCCTTAACGAATCCAACGTAGTTCGCAAATACTTGATTAATCAAATTTCATACTCTAAATTACTTTTAGGGCTAATTATATCTCCAGAGTACACTTGTTAGCTCTAATACCAGCTGTGGCAGAACCAAACTGAATTACACCGGCTCAAGTACGCGAGTCCTCTCTTGAGGGCTACCTCGTGCTTCAAACGGTATAATCTTTTGGCCTGTCGGGTAACGTCCCGATAAACCACCGAACGCAGGATCCAACAAGGTACCTCACACGAAGGTGAGTCCAGAGATATAAATGCCAATACATTTTACACCACAGGCAGATATATTACAAAAATATACAAAGTATCATTAGCTCCCACTGAGGAGAGATTATTACAAAACAGGTTTAAGTTTCAAGTCAAGCAGCGGAGTTTGAAAAGCGTAGGCAATGTACACGTCGTTATTACAGATATTATGCTAGCCCTGGCATAATATCACTCGGCCGAATCTGTGCTGGCCGAGGACGGATCCCACTCCACGGACCAACCATCAGGCAGAGGGTAGGGCCACGGTGTAATGAATGCTGGTTCATCAGTGGGATTACCTGAGGTAAATCAACCAAAAGCAAGGCTGAGTATACTAATACTCAGCAAGGCTTACCCGTCTCATGGTATACTTAGCCATGTATCTAGACTTATGCAGGCTTTTCAGGTTTTGGGTAAAGTTTTCAACTGAAAAGCAACAAAGAGTAGATCCTTATTTTCAACTTTTAGCTTTCAGATTCTAGTTGATTAACCATTCTAGGTAAGCACCTATAACTACTCAAACATGGTAGAATCTTTAACCAATCATCATCTTTCATAATCACAAAGTTGCTCTTGTTACTCTATGTGGTAAAGGGATCAAGCAGTCTCAACCATCGTGAGAAGCGGACGATTCCTGAATCGAATTCAAACCTTGCAAGGATAAACCTAACACACACGCTTGGAACACCAAAGGGTCGTTCTGAAGCAACCGTTTGCCTTTCATTCCGACTCGTGGATTAGAGCCACCACAAGTGACTGCAGGACCATACGCACTTCCAAAGTGTAGGACGTACGTCTGTAGCGCGACTACAAAACCCGTACTCCTGGTTGCCCAGCAACACGTATTCCTACACGTCGAACAAAGTAACCAAAAGAAGCAAATACATGTGGTGGGGGGTATGTCCACTCCTCGGGCCGATTGGTTACTAGGCTTACCGCTTACCATATTTCACGGTATGCGGCTAGTACTTTCAAACGCTTAACCACCGCTACCACACACTGCGGCCTTATCAGGTTCCACAACACAGACGGGTATCATCTCAACCATGATACCTCATAAAACTCCCGTCCGTCATTCTTATATTGATAACAAGAATGTAAACATTACAATTTCTATATCGCGCGAGTGACAGGAAATCACTCGACTTCTACCGGTCCTATAAGCAGAGCAGCTATTCGGACTCAAATTCTAGTGTTCAGTACATAGGTTCCTGGAATTATGCAACTAAGGTTTCCAAACAACTCCTAAGAACTTAATGCATAAAGATATATATAAATAGTATAGATTGCAGTGTAATAAAGTAGGGGTTATGTCCGGGGCTTGCCTTCACTGGTGGGGCTGGGGTTAGTCAAATTAATATCTTCCGAACCTTGGTTCGGGGCTTCAGAGAATTCCGCGATGAGATTCCCGGGGTCTTCAGAATAACCTTCTTCTGGTTCCGGGATTAGCTGGTAATCTCCGTCAGCGAGAGTGGTCGAGTCTACATGACGTGCAAAGGTATAAATTATGGAATGCATACACTTTTATGTTATTTCACAATAAAGTTGCAATCCAATTAAAAGAATATTATATTTCAACAAACAACCTAACTACCCTGTACTGGGCAGTCATTTATCGAGTACTAACTATCTTACTTATATACATTAAACAGCAAAGTTAATTATGCTAAGTATCTAACTAGTGGCATGGAACAATAGGTGGTGTGGTCCTTAACAATTATATTAAAAAGCTTCATTCCTTGACTACACTAATTATTTACATGAACTTTATGTTATTATTATATTATGGACTAATTATATTATGTCCAATTTGTTTGACACCTAATCCTTGGTTGAAAATTTAATAACATGTTACACTATTAAAGAACAGTACCCTAAAATATTTTCATGATTTTGAGCATTTAATATCTATAAAACTTAATTATATAAGATGAACTATACATTATTTCCAATTAAACTTGTACATTAAGAAAATATTTCTTAAATATTGGGAAAATTATTTTTCTTCAATTCTACATGTTAAAAGAAAATTAACCCAACTGGTTTCACATCTTTATCATTTTTCTAACAATTACTATGCATTTCCTAAGCCTACAAGTAACTACACTTAATATTTAAATTAGAGTATAAAACATTCAGAAACTGAAGGTTATCCCTTAAGTGAAGTTGTAGATCATTAACTAAGGATTCCAACAAATTTCAGTTTGTATTTTTACGAATTTTCCTCGAATAGATATAGCATTTCTAAGTTAGCAGCTTAATTTACACAAGGGGGTCCTTCGGTACTATTCATCTGAGTCTAAGGCTGTGCATATAACCCCCTGGATTTTTTATTCTTCTAACCTGAGGTCCTTGGGCTATGAACTGAAGCAGAGCAAGAAAGGGCCAGTCCTGTTCCGGCAACGGTGGTCACCGGCGACGAGGTCTGAGGGGAGGAAATGGTGCAGGAGCTCACGAGGGTTCTGTTGCACCTCGTGTCGAGGGCTGGGGTGGCCGGAATGGTAGAGCTCGACGGAAACCCGAGGCGGCGGCGGAAAGGTCACCGTCGATGGCGAGGCTCCGGCGGTGAACATCGGCAAGGGACCTGCGCACGAGAACCAGTAAGTCACGGGGAAGGCGTACGTGCAACCAATTGGAGGAATATGTGCTGGATCAAGGGTGACCGACGGAGACCGAAGCGGCGGCGGCGAGGAAGGAAGCCGGCGAGCGTCGAGGAGGCGCGGTGGTGGACTAGAGAGCTAATAGATGGGTCGGGAAGCTTCACAGGGATGATGTAGTGCTGGCTAGGGTGTTTTGGCGGCGCGGGAAGGCTCGGGGTGAGTTGTCCACGACGAGGCCGAAGGCGGCGACGGCGGCGCTCGTCGGAGGCGAAGTTCCAGTGGAAATTGGGAGACAACAGAGGGTCGTCGAGCACGAGCAAGCAACAAGGAAGCTTGCACGAGGATGGATTGGGGCGGAGGAGGTCTGGTGCTGGCTGTCCACGGGCGTGCCGTGCGTGGCCGGAGCGGAAAAGGACGGCGGCGGAGGAATGTGGCTCGGGCGCTCGGAATTGGGCATTGGTACTGAAGGAATAGAATGTAGGAGTCAAGGGAATTGCTGTTGCGCGCGAGAGAGAGGAAGTTAAGGCGCGGCGGTGGGCTGTCCACGGCGACGAGGAGGTGGCGGCCGGCGAAGGCTCTGGGTCGTCGTGGCGCGCGCGCGAGGGGCCACCAGGGGAGAGGACTTGGACAGGGAAAGGAAGGAGGCGACGCGTGGAGAAGATCTCAGCAGGAGGTGGCTCTGCGGAGGCGGTGAAGCGGCGGCCAGAGGGGCAGCGCTGCCGGCGGCAGGCGAGCAGAGCAGGGACCCACGTGCGCGAGGAGGAAGAAGAGAGGGGAGAGGTCCGGGGGACTGGTTTGTGATTTCCAGAAAATGTAGGGACCTCTCGGTAAACTAAAATTTCCCACTGCTACAAAGGTCAAATGAGAAAATGCTCAACATGAAAGTTGTAGAGTTTTTCAAACTATACAACATTATTTTAGGGCTTAAGTTCAGAAAATCAAAGTTTTCAACTCTTTAAGTTAGGTTTATGAATAAAGGTGGAATTTAAATTACTTTTGTCTTTATTCAAATAATTTGATCAAACTTTGGGTATGTTTACACATTTTCCTGGAATGTCATGATTACTTGTGTTTTTATACATTAGTCCTTAAGTAAAGATGAATTTGACTTTTATATTCCAATCATTTCATATGTAACCCTTATATTTGTGTTAATTACACATAGATCCTTAGTTTCATACAAAGTCTATTTCTCTTAGGTTTTAACTTAATATTTGTACTTTTTTTCTCTATAGACATTTGATTTTGACATTTAAGAGCATTTTTACACAATTGACATAGGGACTTATAAAATTCATAATTTACAAATATGCCCCTAGTTCTTTGTACCACTCATATACATCAAAGCAAACATACACAAGATATCCAAACTTAGTATCTAGGTTTCTAACTACCTGGATGTTACACCCAAAACTTGAATTCTTGTCACCAAATTCTTCATTTTGCTGTTGTGGATCTCTTCCACCATTTGGAGGAAGATGTTCATTGAGCATCCTCTCCATGGCTTCCAAAAGTGAGTTTCCAAGTTGGCGTAATTCAGCTCGTGAAATTGGAGGCTCCTCTTCTTCATTGTTACCACCACGAACACTTGAGTTTGAGGCTGCCATGTTAGAGTATTGCAAGAGAAAATTTGAAACTGAAAAATATATATGGAAAATAAAAACCTCACCTCTTACTCACCAAATTCTTACGCGTTCTCAAAGACTATGAGTGTGCTAGTGTGGTAGTAACCCAGCTGTGATTAAGCGATCGAAAGGATTACGAACAAGATGTCCGGTTACCGATTTTGGTGGAGTTATAGGTGGCTGAACAAGGAAGGCTTGTAGCACTGAAAATCAAGTGTCGTTACCCACCTAAAAGTTGTTGTCACAATCTGGAAAATTGCAATAATTGTAGCAACAAGCAACCCGTGTTCTACCTCACTTTTTTTTGTAACTCCTTTTTTCTCAACTCTCCTTTTCTGATCTTTCACTTTTTTTTTAGAACATCAACAAAGGGTGCTAAAAGATATGCAACAAAACGTAACGATGATGGTGAACAACAACAAAAAGGCATAAATAACACAAGATCAGCAGTACTACACAAAGGTTTTGGTTGATTTTTGTGGCTGTTTTAAGTGGACTATGGGTGTGGAACAAAGAACACAATATGGATAACAAAATTTACGATGAACAAAGGATGATATGGGGATAGAACCTATTGTGGCAACCTGAAATCTGATACCAAATGATAGGGACAAACCCGTGGGTGGCCCAATCTTCACGACAGTAGGTACGAACAAAGGATAATTGGAAGAAAATTGCCGGGATAACTAGCTTTATACCTGCCAAGGTTGGATGCGACCAAGCGACGGGGAGAGAGACACCGAAACCGTGACGATCTCGACTCGATCTCCGAACGATCGCAGAACCACAAACCGGGACTAATCCACACAAAAGACCCGAAAGTCTAGAGCACGAATTAGGGGATCTTAGAGAGATCTCTCACAAGCCCAAGAAGAAACTCGCAAGAACAATGGGGAGTAAGTCACTCAGCTCTTGGCTGGAACACCATAGGGTGAATTTCTTAATTCATGATCAAAACCGCTCCTTTTGGCATGGATATAGGGGTTATTTATACTAGGAACATCCCTCCTAGTTGGGTGTGAAAGAGTAACAGTTTTCCACTAAATAAAACTTGAAGAGGTTTCGTGGGGCTTCAGTCTCCCTGACCAGTCTCCACTAAAATGGCCATAACTTTTTAATGGGAAGTCCAAATGACAAGCCGTTTGTTGGAAGTGAAAGTAGACTTCATTAGCTTTCCGTTCATATGCAGCACGCATCATGAAACTTGTCCAGGTGGTGCGTGGGGCTCGTGGAAGTTGACTCTATTTTCAGCTGCTGGGGTTGATGCTTCAACTTCTGTACACTTCATGTTGTTGTTGGTGTATCTTGTAGTCTTTGGTCCAGCAGCTTCTCCCACGTGTGTAAACCTTAATAAGACATATGTGCAACATTTAGGTAGTATAGAATCCTTATTTATATTGTAATCAATTTTAGCAAGGAGAGAATTCACCTCTTGTTGTAGTTTCTTTGCACGACTTCGTGTAATTGGTCCTTGTATTGGTGTAATAGCTGGGATGTCCTCATCACGTACGTCCTGCACATTGGATGTGCGTATGGTCCTGCAGTCGCTTGTTGTGGATCTGATCCACGAGTCGGAATGAAAGGCAAACGGTTGCTTCGGAACAATCATTGGATGTTCCAAGCATGTGAGTTAGGTTTACCCTTGCAAGGTTGAAATTCGATTCAGGAATCATCCGTTTCTCACGGAGATTAAGACTGCTTGATCCCTTTGCCACATGGAGTAACAAGAGCAACTTTATGGTTTTCAAAGCTGATGTTTGGCTAGAGATTCTACCATGCTTGAATAGTTATAGGTGCTTATCTAGAATGGATAATCACATAGAACTTGAAAGCTAAAAGTTGGGATTAAGGATCTACTCTTTGTTGCTTTTCAGCTGAAAACTTTACCCATAACCATTAAAGCCTTCATAAGTCTAGTTACATGGCTAAGTATACCATAAAACGGGTAAGCCTTGCTGAGTATTAGAATACTCAGTCTTGTATTGTGACTTTTATTCAGGTAATTCCCCTAAGGACTCTACTCTGCCTGTGCCATGGCCTTACACTCTGTCCGATGGTTGGTCCGTGGAGTGGGACCCGTCCCCGGCCAACATTGATCCTACCGAGTGATATCATGCTAGGGCTTAGCATGATATCCGTACTGGCGACGTGTATAGTGGTTGTGGTTTAAATTCCGCTGCCGTAAACTTGAGAACTTGAACCGGTTTGTGATAAATCCTATCAGTTTGAAACTGATATTACTGATAATCCTATCGTGTCTCTGGACTCGCCTTCGTGCGAGGTACCTTGTTTGATCCTGCATTCGGTGGTTCATCGGAACGTTACCCGACAGGCCGAGGGATTACACTGTTTCAAGTATGTTGGAGCCCTTGAGAGAGGACTTGTGTACTTGAGCTGGTGGAATTCAGGTTGGTTCTGGCACAGTGTTGCCCGTGCAATAGTGCCTTATACTCGGCTTCGTTGTTAGAGACCTCGAATAGTATTTGGAACACATACTTGAGTTGTTCTCCTCTCAAACTGATGAAAAGTACTCCCGTGCCACCGCCACCGCGCTTGAGTGAACCGTCAAAATACATGATCCAATGCTCTGGCTGCTTGGCTAGGGCTTCCACTTGGTTTTCTTGCCATTCCGCCATGAAATCGACTAGTGCCTACGACTTGATGGTTATCTGAGGCTAGAAGTCTAGTGTGAGAGCTCCCAGCTCCACGGCCCACTTGGAGATGCGCCCGGTAGCGTCCCGATTGTGGAGGATATCCGCCAATGGGAAGTCGAAGATCATCAGGATATTGTATGCATTGAAATAATGGCGAAACTTCCTAGAGGTGATGAGTATATTATAAATGAGTTTCTGAATTATCAGGTAACGAACTTTGTATTCAGAAAGTACTTCACTGATGAAGTAGACTGGTTGCTACACCCCGAAGGCATGGCCTTCCTCCTGGCGTTCCACCATGATAGCCGTACTGACGATGTGAGTAGTCGTGGCGATGTAGAGTAGCAGATCCTCGCCTGGTTGGGGGCCGTCAAGATGGGGGGCGACTACAAATGTTTCTTGAGATCTTGAAGCACCTGGTTTGCCTCCTCGGTCCACTGGAACTTGTCGTGGTGCTTGAGCAATTTGAAGAAGGGTAGTCCCCGTTCTGCAAGTCAGGAGATGAATCGATTCAAAGCTACCATGCAGCCTGTGAGCTTCTAGATATCCTTGATCATCCTTGGAGCATCCATGGCTATGATGGCAGTGATCTTCTCTGAGTTGGCTTCAATTCCACGGTGACTAACAATGAACCTGAGTAGTTTTCCTTGTGGAACACCAAAGACGCACTTTGTCGGGTTAAGATTCCATCAAAACTTCCGCAAGCTGTTGAAAGTTTCCTCAAGGTCAGTAATGAACTCGTCATGGGATCTGGTCTTGATGACCACATCATCCATGTAAGCTTCAACGTTGCGGTGTAGCTGGTCCGCAAGGCACAGTTGGATGGCCCGTTGATAGGTGGCTCCTACGTTCTTCAACCCGAATAACATTGTAGTGTATGCGTATGCTCCAAAGGGGGTGATGAATGCCGTTTTGATCTGATCTTCTTCCTTGAGAGCTATCTGATGGTAGCCCGAGTAGCAGTCGAGAAAGGAGAGCAAGACGCAGCCAGCCCTAGAATCGATGACTTGGTCGATGCGTGGGAGCGCGAAGGGATCCTTCGGGCAATATTTATTGAGGTCACTATAATCCACACACATCCTCCATTCATTATTATTCTTTTTTAAGACTAGTACAAGGTTAGCTAACCACTCGGGTGGTATACTTCTTTAATAAAACTAGACAGAGTAGTTTTGGTAGCTCTTTCTTGATGGCCTCCCTCTTGTCAGAGGCGAAGCATCGTAATCATTGCTTCTGCAGAGTGGCTTTAGGGTCGAATTTTAGGCAATGCTCAATCAACTCCTTAGGCACCACTACCATATCCGCTGGTTTCCATGCGAATATGTCTCGGTTAGCCCTAAGGAAGCTGACGAGCATGTTTTCCTATTTGTCACCTAAGCCGCCCCCAATCAAAGCAGTCTTGGATGGGTCGCCTTCTTGCAGCTAGATGGCCTTGATGCCGATGTTGCTGGGGTTGGGTTTAACCCTCGACTGGCTAGGCCGCTGGTTGGAGATCCCCATATCTATGTTGGTCAGCTTCTGCGTAGCTGCGAGTACTTCTGCAGATGGCTCTGGCACGCGTGATGTCATGGTGTACTCGATTGATTCCTGGTCACAGTCGTATGACTTCTTCAGGTCTCCATGGAGTGTGAATACACTGGTCTTGCCTGGCATTTTAAGTAGCAGGTAGACGTAGTAGGGCACGACCATGAATTTGGCTAGTGCCGGTCTGCCAGGGATGGCATGATATGAAGAGTCGAAATCCGCCACCTCAAACTTGATGTACTCGGTGCGGTAATTGTCTTTCCTCCCAAAGGTGACTGGCAGGACCCCTGACCCGAGTGGTGTAGCCGCAATACCTAGGGCAATGCCGTAGAAAGGAGCTCTTCCGCGGGTGAGCATCTTGGAGATGTACAGGCCCATCTTCTTCAGAGTACTCGCGAAAAGCAGGTTGAGGCCACTCCCGCCGTCGATGTGTACTCGGGTTAGGTGTGAGCCCGCCATGACAAGGTCTAGAATGAGCGGGAATTTTCCCAGCTCAGAGAAGGTGGTCCATTGGTCATCGCTAGAGAAGGGGATCTCAGAGGCACGTGGCCGGCTCCACAAAGAGTATTTCACGTAGGGTCAACTTCTACGTGCGCTTGGAGGGAAATCCATCGTGTCCGTCGAAGATGACATCAATGATGTTCTTTGGATCCTGGAAGCCTTGAGCCCCTGACTTGTCACCTTCCTCGTCGTCCTCCTGGTCCTTTCGCTTTTCTGCTTGAGGGAGGCATGTTGTATTGAGTGACTTGCGGATGGTGATGCACTCGAAGAGTGTGTGTAGCGACTTCGGGTGTATCGGGCATTGTTTGTGTATGACTTTCTCAAATTGTGTGTCGTTGTTCCCCGACTTCTTGCCATGTGGATTGCGCTCAACTGCCACGACTTCTTGGTCTGGCTTGCATTTTCGGGTGTTCCTCTAGTGGTTCCGCTGGCTCTTGTCGAAGTGGCCATTGCCATTGCCTTGCTTGTCATGGTTGCGCTTGGGGAAATGGTCGTTCTCCTCGTCCTTCTAGTCTGCCACCATGACATCATGTCACGCAGCTCCACAGCAGTTGTCGGGTGATTGCGTCCAAAGTCATGGTACGTGTGCTTCGAGAAGAGCCCATTCTGGAAGCAGCAGATGATGTCCTCGTTAGTGACATTGGCGATGGTGGCGTGCGTCTCAAAGAAACGCCGAGTGTAGGACCTCAAGGTCTCGTTCATCTCTTGCTTCACCTGGGACAGATCGTGGCGAGTGCCGCTCTGATCATGGATCCTTGGAAGTTGTCAATGAAGGCCCGCTTGAGGTCCTCCCATGAGTCGATATAGTTTGGCTTGAGCCTCTCAAGCCAAGTGAGTGGTGCGGACTCCAGAGCCACCGGGAAGTAGAGAGCTTTGGTGGAGTTGGATCCCCCTAAAACTTCAATAGCAACGGAGTAGCATCAAATCCACTAGCGCGGGTCCTGCTTACCGCTGTACTTGGGGATTCCGACTGGTCTGAACTCCTTTGGATAGTACTTGTCGGTGATGTTGGAGGTGAAGGCGAAGAAGCGGTCGTTGTCGTCATCGTCGTGGCACCTGCTGGTACGGTCCCTTCTCCTTGCTTCGATAATGTGGCAGAACCGCTTGAATTATTCCGGCTCAAGTGCGCAGATCATTGCTATACAGGCGATATGACCTCAACGCACTTCAAACGGAATTACCCAATGGTCTGTCAGGTAACATCCCGATGAAACCACCGGATTCTGAATCGTTCAAGCGTACCTCGCACGAAGGCAAGTCCAGAGATACAATCACCGTTATATTTTCACAACATAGTCATAGTAGTTATTACAAACCGGTTTCTAGTAGAGTACTGCAAACCTAACTGAAACAAATTTATACAGACATTGTTTGAAAACCTCAAGTCTTAACAAACATTATTCAGAGATGGCAGCGGAAAAGATACAACAACGCGACTATTTGTCGCAAAGAAGGCACCATACTTAGCCCAAAGCGTGGCGTCATTCCGAAGGGTCATTGCCGGCCGGGGACGGATCCCATTCCACAGACCAGCCAGCGGTAAAGTGCAGGGCCAAGGAGAACTAGCAACTAAGTCCTCGAATGATATACCTGAAAACCACATTACTAGCAAGGCTGAGTATACTAATACTCAGCAAGGCTTACCCGTCAATTGGGTATACTTAACCCATAACTGGACCATGAGATGTTGAAAGGCTCTAGGTTTCTTTTGCTAAAAAAGAACAAAGAGTATGTCCTTATTTCCATATTTTAGCTTTCAGATTCTAGTTCAATTAGCCATTCTAAGTGAGCATCTATACTAGACAAGCAAGTTAGGTATTAAATCATACATCAATATTATTCCACCAACTGTTGCTCTTGTTACTCTATGTGGCAGAAGTATCAAGCAGTCTCAATCACCGCGAGAAATGGACGATTCCTGAATCGAATTTCATAACCTTGCAAGGGATCCTAACTCACACGCTTGGAAACTTTTCTTTCCGGGCAACCATTCCCCTCATATTCCGGGTCGTGGATCAGCGCCACCACAACCGACTGCAGGACCATACGCATATCCAATGTGTCGGGTTTTATCCGGCTGCCCACCAAGGGGTATACCCAAGGTGGTAGGTTTTAGGTTGGGATGCGCCGAGATCAGGAACTCAAAGGTGCAGACAACACAAGATTTAGACAGGTTCAGGCCGCAATATGCGTAATGCCCTACGTCCTGTATGATGGTTTGTATTGCCTTGGTGTTGATCTGGTGATCTTATGTTTTGAGGGGGTCCCTGCCCGCCCTTATATATCCGGGGGGACAGGGTTACATGAATCCTAGCCTGATACTAGCTTAGGAATCATACTCAAGTACAACTCGAGTAGTTTCCTTCTGTATCGACTAGTTCTACTCCGCATGCGAGTAGAATACAACATAAATGAGGTACAGGACATGTCCTATCCCCTAGTCCAATACGGACTCCTTAATGTACACAGCCCCGTGGCCCTGGGTCTGACAAGCCCCCGAGCTCTTCGTAGCTGAGCACTGCAGACTCTTCGAGTACTTCCGAAGCCATCTTCGACTTCTTTCGAAGCTCCGTCTTGAAACTGCTCTTCGAGTACTCTTCTGACTGCATCGAAGCTATGAGGTGCTCCTGCCCCAAATTCTTTCTTTTATATGGGGTGCGATGAATAATCGCACTCCATATGGAGTAGCCCCCGAGCCTTAGGTTGAATCAAAGAATCAAGCTGAGGGTCAAACTAGCCTTGAATCTTTCCTTCTTATCCTTCGAGTACTTTCGAAAAATAAGTAGTCGATGCCACGTGTCGTACAGCCCCCGAGCCTTGAGTCCAAATCTTTTGGAAAAAAGGATCCCAAAGGTCGTGGCAAAAAAGAATTCCTTTTGAAAAATAAAGTCTGAGAGGAGGCAATTAGCAAAAATTAGACTCAAAACCCAAAAACCTCTTTTCTCGGGACAACTAACCCAGAAAAAATGGTGAATCGGGTAACGGTCCCAAAAACATGCCAAAAACCGCCTGTATCCAATGAATCCTATTGCGCGACGCTTCATCTTACACACAGTGACCACTGCCTGACCGCTGGTTATTTAACCTCACGGTCAGTTAGGGTTTTGGCCTGTGCCTTCAGATCTGACGCCGCCATCAGAAAAAAAACAAAATCCCAATTAGAGTCTGACCTGCCCGAGCCCTTCCGCCACCCAGCATAGTCGAAGATCTTCGAGCCCACCGCTACAGCCCCCGAGCCCTTGTGAAAACAACTCGTGGCTGCAAGGATTCGAAATGGCCCCGAAGAAAAACAACCAGAAGGACCTGAAAGAGGCGCAAGCAGCAACTGGAGAATGGACAATTAGTAAGTGTTCTCGCCAAAATTTAGCAAATTTGGTATTGGGGGTCTGCTTCAGGAAAGGGATCTCATCAATTGGCGACTTCCTCTTCGCGATCCATTTCCCATGGAAAATGTCGATGAAATCGTTTCTTTCTGCTCTTTTTCTGAACGAGGATTCGCCCTCCCCACTTGCTCCTTCTTCCGTGGTCTGCTCTACTTCTATGGGATTGAACTGCAACACCTCAACCCCAATTCAATCTGCCATATCTCCATCTTCATTCATTTCTGTGAAGCTTTCCTCGGAATTGAACCGCATTGGGCTCTTTTCCGCTATCTTTTCCGTGTGAAGCCCCAGCCCACCTCGAAAAATCCTTCTGCAATAGGGGGCGCTGGAATCCAGCTTAGGCAGCACGCTAGTGATAAATACATATCATATAAATTTCCGTCAAATATCCCCGGGTGGAAACAACACTGGTTCTACATTGCGAACCATGCCCCCCAACTCCCTGTGCGGTCCGGCAAGCCCCCTGTTCAGCGTGGCGAATGGACATTGGAGCCAAATGAAGCCAAGATGGACCAAGTCAAAGAATTGCTCGATTTGATTGCCGCGCACAAAGAGACAGGGGTAACCGGGGCATCAGTGATGCTATCATTTTTCAAACGCCGGGTCCAACCCATTCAGCAGCGCCATACTTTAGGATTCGAGTACTTGGGATCTGAAGACCCATCCCGTATGTGCGCAGAAGAGCTTGGGACGATGCTGCACTTATGCGCGTCAGGCGAATTCTACTAGATGTGGATGCTGTCCCGTATGTTCCAGCAGGGTTTACAGCCCAGAATCGACCACCAGCAGTAAGTGTTCGACTTCTTCCCTTGATCTGAAGAGTTGATACTAACTGATTGTCGATTTGTCTTAATACAGGATTCATCAGCATTGTATCGGAGTTACCCGCCACACCCCGATCTGCCCCGGCCTTACCATACGCTGGCCCAGTGCCGCCAAAGCACAGAAAGAACAAATTGTTGGCAGCGAATCAGCCATGGGCAGCCGGGCGGCTGGGGAGAGGGTGCAAGCCGACGACTCCTCCGGATCATCCGTGGACAGGTCGGACGACGCACCTCTCGTTCCCCGGCGACGTCGGGATATGAGGAAACGCAAGCCAGCGCCACTGACCTTGCCGGGTAAGTGTTTGTCGAACTATAAAAACTGTCGAGTTGTTTTGCTGAACACTGATGACAACCCTGTCTTGGCAGCCCCTCGTCTTCCTTGCCCGGCTCCCAGCGCCAAAAGGTAGCGGAAGTGCCCCCCAGCAGAAAAGGTGCACCAGAAGCCGAGCCCATAGAGGGCGAGAGGGCCGATCCATCACCTTCTGTCGCAGACGATGTGACAATTGCCGTGGCAGGCACAATGTCGAGGCAGCTCACGCCCTCGACTGAAACAGCGCCGCCGCCGGCAATAGGTGTCACGGACATCGCCGTGCCCGAGCTGCCAGCCCCCTCGTCCTGTACACCAACTCCTCCAGCCACGAGTACCGTGATAAAGAAGCCGTTGAAGCTAGTATGGAGGAAGCTGACAATGACGCGATCCTAGATGTAAGTAATGCCTTGGACCTTGTCCTTAGCCATGTGTAAAGATCACAGTAAAAATGTGTGCTTTGTCGTAAGCAGATCAACAGCTGCCGGTGACGCCAGAACTCGAGTTGGCGCCACCGGCCCCCGAGCTGTCGCCTGGGAACCCGACGCGCAGGAGCCAGCAGGGAGGGCAGATGTAATCATGCTTGATTCACCCACTACCCGAGCTCCAGCACACAGAACCCGAAGCCCCCGGCAATGAGCAAGTCGAGGCTACCACTGCCGTTCCCGCCGACGGTGCAGGTAAAATGATCCCACTGCCTTGTGCACAATCATTGCTATATTAACACTTGTCCTTTGCAGGGACCTCGCAGCCGTCAACTTTGGAGGGTGCGGGTGCTTCTTGCGAGGCACCCGAGTTGCCGACCCCTGTAGGGGAAAACACCAATATACTCCAAGAGGTGCACCTCCCAGGGGATGATCTGAGCCGCCTGCGCCAAATGATCAAGGCGATCGACTCATTTGCTCTGGTGAGTCTTGACTAGACCACTGGTAACTGTATGATGAAGTCGATATCCTCTGACGCCCAAAAACATGTAGGACATGAACCAGAAACTTCAACGAAGCTGGAAGAGTCCACCAGGCGTATCGACGAGCTGCTGCAGGAGCGAGCCGGCTTCGAGCAGAATATCATCGAGCTCCAAGGCCGACTCAAGGAACAGCGGAAAACCCATCAAGGTATGTTGAACTCAATTCTCGAGTCATACCCGTAGTCGATAACTTCATGATCTGAAACCTGCTTATCATCGCAGAACTTAAGCAGCTATTAAATTATAAGGAGGAATTGCTTATTGATTTGAAGAACATGCTATATCGCCACGCAGATGAAGTCGAGGGTCTGCGGAAGGTGATGGCCGACACAGAGAAGCAACTAGTCGACTGCCTCCAGCAGATCAAGACTTTTGGGCGAGGAAAAAGAGCAGCGCCAGAAGGAAACTCGATGATTTGAAGGTGGCAGCTCAAGAACTCGTAGAGATGGTGGATCCCGGGAAGACGGTGCGGAAGATGGGCAACCACTACTTGATCGTCTTCGCGGGCGCCACAAAAGATCCTCATTTCATCACCGAGGCTGCCACATCTTACGTGGGCCATGCCCTAGGCCTTGTAAAGTCTTCTGGCCAAAGGCTCGGCTAGAAGTACTCGCGGAGGGTGCAGCTGCAGATTGTTCTGATGAAAGCTTCCGCGAGTATTTGCTAGAGGTCCGGCCTGTAGCTGAAAAAATTGTAGGAAACATGGTCTAGGATTGAACCGTTAGTACTTAAGACTTTTTGTAATATAAGAAACCACCTTTGTTCCTTTGTAGCCTTATGTGCAGATTAAAAGCCCCATCTGCTTTGAAGCATAGGCGTGCTACCTCTGAGTGCAGCGACTCAGAGAGTAGTCGATTTAGCCCTTCGTGAGAGCTCATCGGGTGAGCTAGATAAGATTCCGCCAAAAGGATCCACTCGGGCCCGGAACGCGCAGTCTGTGGCGCGACGACTAGGATGCTTAGGCAAACAGTCGAAAACTACCCTGAGGTGTGACCACCGCAGGAATAGCCAAACGAGTTAGATAGAACCCAAGCCAGATGGGCCTAACCAGTTTGAAAGAACACGATTAGCATCGCGACGATCTTTGTGCCGACGGCAAGTAGTCGATTTTATATAGAATTTGAGCATGGCCAGAAGCCGCCACCGTTATATTCAAGAATTTACGTTTTGGGCTGTGTGGCACAAAGCCGCCAAATCGACCCAGAAAAAGTAAAACTTGCCATGAATGCATACATAAATTGGACACGAGTCTGCCTAGGGGTAGAACCGTCGCAGGTGCTGGATGTTCCACGAGTTGGGTACATCCTGACCATCGGGATGCCGGAGTTGATAAGATCCGGGTCTTGTAACCCTCTTGACGATGAACGGTCCTTCCCATCTTGAGTTAAGCTTGTGCAAACCCGACTCATCCTGAACGCGACGAAGGACAAGGTCACCAATGCTAAATGACCTTTCCTTAATGTTGCGATCATGATATCGCCGGATTCCCTGTAGGTAACGGGCTGACTGAACGAGAGCAGAGCAGCGAGCCTCTTCAACAGAGTCCAACTCCAGCTGTCGTGCTTCGTCCGCCTCGCCTTCTTTATACATCTCAACCCTTGGGGATTTCCACATGATATCTGCTGGAAGAATCGCCTCGGAGCCGTAGACAAGGAAGAACGGGGTCTGCCCTGTGGCCTTTGAAGGTTGAGTCCTGAGCCCCCAGATTACGTGTGGCAACTCGTGAATCCACTTCCCACCCTTTTTGCTGTTGGCGTCGTAAAGTCTTTTCTTGAGGCCATCGATAATCAAACCATTCGCCCTCTCGACTTGCCCATTTGCCCTTGGGTGAGCCACTGAAACATATTTAACCTCGATGGATGAGTTTTCACAGAATTCCCAGAATTGGTTGGCCGTGAAATTTGAACCCAAGTCAGTGATAATAGTGTTGGGGAAGCCGAAACGATGTAAGATGTCGGAGATGAAGTCGACCACCCTGTCTAGGGTAAGCTTGGCGATCGGCTTGAACTCGATCCACTTGGTGAACTTATCGATAGCCACCAGAACATGAGTAAAACCTCCTGGCGCCGTTGTGAAGGGCCCAATCATATCGAGGCTCCAGCAAGCAAACGGCCAGGAAGGCGGTATGGTGATGAGGGTGTGGGCCGGGACATGAGTTTGCTTATCGAAGAATTGGCAGTTCTGACATCGACGTACCAGATCTTCGGCGTCGGACACGGCGGTAGGCCACCAGAAACTGGCTCTGTATGCTTTGCCAACCAGTGACCTTGAGGCGGCATGGTTACCACACACGCCCTCGTGTATTTCTCGCAATATGTCCGACCATCTTCTGTTGTGACGCATTTCATGAGTACTCCGGATCGTGCGCTCCGCCGATAAAGTTTGTCTTCGACTAGGACAAACCCCTTGCTCCGTCGCATGAGGCGGGCGGCAGCAGCACTTTTGGGGTCCATCCCGGTCGGTAAGACGAGATCTCGGATGAAGTCGATGAAAGGTCCTCTCCAGTCCTCACCGACCAGCAGTACCTCCCGTTCTGGTTGTACGGAGCCAGTGGCGGTGGAAACCGGTGGTGAAGGGCTGATGGACGGGTGTGTCAGCTCCTGAATACCCCTACCGGGACTTGAGCTCGAGTTGATCCTAGCTTGGATAAGGCATCGGCAGCAACATTGTGTTCCCGCAGCACATGGTGAATTTCTAGGCCAGAAAATTTGTTTTCTAGCTTGCGTATTTCTTGTACATAAGCTTCCATGGTCACCTTGTTGCAGTCCCACTCTTTGTTGACTTGCTGAACGACCAAGAGTGAATCGCCATATACAAGTAGTCGCTTAATCCCTAGTGATATCGCCAAACGGAGCCCGTGAAGCAACGCTTCATACTCGGCTTCATTGTTGGATACCTCCCAGAGAATTTGGAGGACGTATTTGAGTTGTTCGCCTCTCGGGGAAACGAATAAAACTCCACCGCCGCCGCCATCGAGCTTGAGAGAACCATCAAAGTACATGGTCCAATGCTCTGGCTTGTCAACTGGAGTTGAGACTTGATTTTCCCTCCACTCAGCCATGAAGTCGACTAGAGCTTGGGACTTGATTGCAGTTCGTGGCTTGAAGTCGATCGACAAAGCCCCCAGTTCCACTGCCCATTTTGAAATACGACCCGTGGCATCTTGGTTGTGTAGGATATCCGCCAGCGGGTAGTCTGTGATCACGACGATCTGGTACTCTTCAAAGTAATGGCGTAATTTCCTCGAAGTAATCAATATGCCATAGAGAAGCTTTTGGACCGCCGGGTAGCGCACCTTAGACTCCGAGAGTACTTCACTGACAAAGTATACGGGCCGCTGCACGCCAAAAGCATGGCCTTCCTCGGAGCGCTCGACAACAATAGCACTGCTAATAACGTGGGTAGTTGCCGCAATGTAAAGTAAAAGAGTCTCGCCCGGCAATGGTGCTGTGAGGATCGGGGGTGACTGTAGGTGTTGCTTGAGATTCTGCAGAGCCTGCTCGGCTTCCTCTCCAGTGAAACTTGTCCTGACGCTTTAAGAGTTTGAAAAAAGGTAATCCTCTCTCCCCGAGCCGGGAGATGAATCTGTTGAGAGCTGCCATGCACCCTGTAAATTTCTGTACATCTTTGATTGTGGCAGGTGCCTCCATATCAGTGATGGCGGTAATCTTTTCAGGGTTGGCCTCAATGCCCCGGTCACATGTCTACTGCCTCGCGCTCCCGTCGCCTCGAGTCGAGGACCGACCGGCATCGCGCCCCTCATTGATCTTCTGATGAAGATCAGGTTGGTGACGTGGAGGATTGGGCTGCCTCGGTTGTTTGCCGGAGGTGGCTGTCGCCTCCCACCGGTGATCTGGCTTCCACCCACGCCATCATTGTTGTTGCTGCGTTGGGGTCGCGGCGATGACCCGTTGTTCGACTTGGGGCCTGGCTTCGGCTGTCTCCGACGTGTTCGTCCCTGACGAGCGATGCCGGAGCCTGCTGGTCCAACTGGAC